>NW_019525403.1:3045169-3081015 GCF_002814215.2 Seriola lalandi dorsalis | reverse complement strand
GGGGGGGGGGTTCATTATGACCCCAGATATAGAAATCGAAGAGCCTCATAAATGAAGCTTTTGTCACATCAGTGATTCTGAGTTTGACTCCACTGACACATCATGAATCTGATTCATGTGAAAAATAATGTAATAAATAAATAAGTAAATATTGATAAACAAGTTTCTGTAAATATCCAACCGCTTGAGGAAATCATAATTTAATTCTAGTAAAGAAATAATGTCTTTATTCTTAATGATATTAATAATGATGAAATGCTGCTGGGGGTCAACAGGTGAGTTATAATTTAATAATGTTGAAAAGATAATGTTTTTTCATGGTGGAAGGGTCGTTTTTTTTTTTTTTGTTTTTTTTGTAAATCAAATCCAACAATGAGAGAACATCATGTTTTTCATAGGACGGAAGAAATGAGGATTAATCAGATCAAAAAGACAGAATAAACTCCTCTACTCCACTCGTCTTTTACTTTTTCATCACACATCTTCGCCGGAATATAAACGTGTCAGAATCTGAGGGACCGTACATCACACACACACACACACATATATGGAATGGACCTAAAAGGAAAGACACTGAGAGACAGGAGGGAGGTGAGAATTGTGGGAAACGCAGTCTTTAATGAGCTGCTCATATATTTAACGGCGTTACTCCAAGGTGTTAATGTATTTTTATGATTATAATTATACAGACGACACAATGTTGTGCAGTCCAATACGACAACACGTGTGTGAACAGCAGTTTAAAAGTTTTCAGCAGCTGTGTTGATGGGCTGTTGTATTGATTTTTGATCAGGAGTCCCAGTGTATGGTTTTTATACACTATATTATATAGTATTATATATTATATATTCATACGTGTTGACTCGGCTGTTCATGGAGCCACAGTAATGGTGAATGGATGAGTAATCGGTCGAAGCCTCTCCTGGAAAGGAAAAAGACGCAGTGACTGACAGCTTTGAGTTTTAGATAAAACATCAGGGGGTTGATGTGACATCCCCCCTCTTCTCCCTTTTCTCCCATTCCTCCCATCTCTCCTCCCCCCCCCCATCAGCAGCTCGTCTGTTTCCTCCCTCGTTCACCTCTGAGGTCTCCCCCTTCCTTCTGCTTTAATTTCTATTTTATTTACATTCCTGCTCCAGCAGAGAATAGACGCCTGTGGTGTAAAGACGTGTTTGCTTGCGTGCGTGTGTGTGTGTGTGTGTGTGTGTGTGTGTGTGTGTGTCTCTGTATTTTTGTCTTTGCCAATAAAAAAAAAGAAATGCTGTATGGGCAGAGTGATGATGTTTTCTTTATCATAATCTCATATATATATATGATAATTTCACAGTAATCTGACACCAGTCTTTTATATCCACGATTCATTATATAATATTAATATTTCGTCATTACAATATGCTTCAGACGGCTGGTGCTTTGCTGGTCTGTTTCAATTCACAGAAACTTTAATCTTTTATTTCACCAGCAGGGGGCCACACGCAGATTTTAGTTCTTTCAACGATTCCTGCTCAGGATTTAAGTTTCCACAGTAAACAACATTCACACATGGGACTTATGGATTCAGTGTTTTGAGGTGGCATTGTCGTGAAAGTAATCCATTACACAAATTTACTTTCAATACAGCAACAACAGAGGAATCAACTGACAGTGGTAAAAAAAAAAAAAAAGAGTCAGTGAACCCTTTAAATGACCTGTGTGATCTGATCTTCTTCTAAGTTGAGCTGATCTTTAGAAAACCCTTGTGAATTTATATCGTAGAGCTGTTTATCTGTTCCTTGATTAGTGAGGTGTCACTTCTTCTTGTGATGATCTGCTAGGGGGGGGGAGGGGGGCTTCTATCCTGTGTGTGTGTGTGTGTGTGTGGTATTTTTAATAGGTTACAGACACTCATTTATTGAATCTTGTCGGTTAACAGTTAATGGTCGGTGAATGGTCGGTTAATGGTCGGTTAAAACATTTTCAGCTCTGGTGTCGGTGAACCTTTGATTTAACAACTGGTTGACCCCCCCCCCCACTGAAATCAGCTGTTCAGTTGCTGCTCAATGTTCAGAAGGAGTCCTCGCTCTGAGCTTCTTCGTTACTGAGCATCCTGTGTGGAGTCAGCTGGACGTCCACTTCTTTTGACTTAGTCACCAGTGTAATCAGCTCCACTCATGCAGCGAGTCCTCTGTCCATGAAGACTTCAGCCCCAAGGACATGTTGAAGAGGAGAGGACGGGTGTGAATGTTGAGCACATCTGCACCCTCCTGGTTATCGGCGAGTCACAGCTCTACTTGGTAGAGAGGAAGTTGTCGGAGGTTCCCCTCCCTTCCTCCTCCATCCTTTACCAGCGGTAGTTTCTCCATCATTTCCACCGTCTTGTTTCCACCCTGTCATGGCCCAGTTTCCATGTTGCCTTCACTTTATAGATGTGTTAGTGTGTGTGTGTGTGTGTGTGTGTCAACCCAGATGTTGTTGCTGGCACATTCCCTGTGAGCTGGCATGTGAACGGGCACAGAGGGATGTAAAGTTGGAGAGAGAGGGGAGGATGCAGAGGGGTGATAGAGGAATTAGGAGGTAGGGGGGGGTTTTGACGAGAGGCAGATGAGGATTTAGTCCAACTGTTCAAAGCTGGAGAGGACAGCTAGTCTGGTAGGATTAGAGCAGATTGTGCTAACGGTTCTAATATCTTTTTTAATTCCTTTACCCATCATTAACTTTCAAATACTGCGGTTATGACTAGATCTAGAATGAGCTTTATGAAATTTAAACAATAATCACGACTGTAAATTCTCAAATACTGACAGATTCCTCAGCAAGCCCGACACAGGCTAATGTCAGAAACAGGCCTTTTTCTCTACATGTCCCTATTTTATAAGAATAATTGATTATATCTGAGAGAGAAACCTGCATCTCAGATGTTTCATCATTGTCTGTTTTCTTGATAAATCCAGTGTAGTGTTTATTCCACAGCATTAACTCAATCAGCAAATCAGACTGCTGACTCATTGAGACTGAGTGGAAATGATTAGAGAAGAAAACTTTGATGTCTCAAACCTGACGATATTATTAATAAAATAATAATTACTTAATTAATAATGTGGGTGTAGATGTGCGCCGATGGAGAACGAGGTGTGTTGAGGACACAGATGTGTGACGCTCGCTTTGTGCAGGTGAAATGTAAATAAGGTGAGCTTAAATGGAATCAGTGTAAACCTCTGATGTGACAGAAAGAATCCAGCGGAAGAAATAATTCAATTAAAGTTGTCTCAGAGCAGCATCAAGTGCGTCCTGTTGTAATGGCTCTGGATGGATACAGTACATGGTTGTATCATGGATTTTTAAATATCATTGTGATTAAATATCATAACCTGAAGTGACACTTCTGCTGGTCATGGTGTAGTTGTTTTCCCTTCAGTATTAATCTGGACCCTCGCTCAATTTATCCAAGGAAACACAAGAAAAACAGTTTCAGACCAGAGACATTTAATTCATGTGGGTGATGCTGCTGAATCTGTTTACAGAATAACTTGATATGATGTTCAACAGAAACCCTCTCAGTAAATTGATGATGCCATAGTGATGGCTAGGGGTCTGTGTGTGTGTGTGTGTGTGTGTGTGGGTATCATCATGGCCAGATGTGGTCCTGGAGACACCTACTGTAGCAGGAACTACCACAGAGGTGTTTTAGAATCACAGGTAATCTCACTTTGTCTGTTGTCGCCATGACAGCATCACAAAAACGTCAATGAGAACAGCTTGCTAGTGAATTCAGCTGTATTAAAATACTGTATGTGAGCACAGAGAGGAGGAGAGAAGAGAACAGAAAAAGAGCTGAGACCAGCTGATACTAGACTGAAACCAGCTGACACTAGACTGAAACCAGCTGATACTAGACTGAAACCAGCTGATACTAGACTGAAACCAGTTAATACTAGACTGAAACCAGCTGATACTAGACTGAAACCAGCTGACACTAGACTGAAACCAGCTGATACTAGACTGAAACCAGTTAATACTAGACTGAAACCAGCTGACACTAGACTGAAACCAGTTAATACTAGACTGAAACCAGCTGATACTAGAGTAAAACCAGCTGACACAGTCATCAAACCCACACCTCTCTCTGCTGACCACATCAGCTGATGTGAACAAGCCTCTACCTTTTCTCTGTGAATGATGATTTTATAGTGAATACAGCTCAGTAAAATTACAGCTCAGTCTTTAATCTTTAATGTGTTTTGTGATGTTGTCAGACGACGCTGCGGTTATTAAATCAGGATTTTAGAAGTGACTGCTGGTTAACATGTAGTCTTAATGGGCCACGTTTCACTCACTGTTTCAAACAGAAACAGAAAAACGTCAATGAGAACTGCTTTATTGTGAATTCAGCTGTATTAAAATACTGTATGTGAGCACAGAGGAGAGAAGAGAGCTGAGACCAGCTGATACTAAACTGAAACCAGCTGACACTTGAATGAAACCAGCTGATACTAGACTGAAACCAGCTGACAATAGACTGAAACCAGCTGACACCAGACTGAAACCAGCTGACACCAGACTGAAACCAGCTGATGCTAGAGTGAAACCAGTCGACTCCAGACTGAAACCAACAGACTCTAGATTTAAACCAGCCTATACTAGGCTGAAAGCTGATACCAGACTGAAACTAGCTGATATCAAACTGAAACTGAAACCAGCTGACACTAGACTGAAACCAGCTGACACTAGGCTGAAACCAGCTGATACTAGATTGAAATCAGCTGGCACTAGACTGAAACCAGCTAACAGTAGGCTTAATGATGATGCAATATGATGATGTCATGAATATAATAATTCACCTATCACATCTTCTAGCAACATTCAGTGACTTTTCCAGCAGCCTCAGATATTTAGCATTAATAGTTATTTACAGAGATTGAAATCAGCTGGCACTAGACTGAAACCAGCTAACAGTAGGCTTAATGATGATGCAATATGATGATGTCATGAATATAATAATTCACCTATCACATCTTCTAGCAACATTCAGTGACTTTTCCAGCAGCCTCAGATATTTAGCATTAATAGTTATTTACAGAGATTCCACAACAGTTTTCAACTACATCGTCCTGTTTGCACATTGATCGAACACGGTACAGACAGACACTGGGTTTAGACCTGGTTTGGTTTTATATTCTAATTGATCCCAATAAGGGGAAGCCAGTTTAGAAGATGTTCAAAGCAGTTTTCAAAGATGTTGCTTTGACTGGAGGCAAACCGTTGTGTTTGATTGGGTCACACTCCCCCTTGTGGTAGTGGGAGAGAGTTCTGTAAGACTGTGGTGCTTGAGAAACCGATTGATCATAGAGAGGTTGAGAAGCTCCATTACAGTGCGAATGTGTCAAACAGAATAGCTAATGTTGCTAGTAGAGACAAACGCACACAAACACACACACACACACACACACACTCTCACTGAGCGCTCCTGGCTCTGCACTGTGAAGTATGGATTGGCAATGCTGTGATATGCTTTGGGGGTGTAAAACAAACTCTTTCTCCTTCTCTCTCTCTATTATACACACACACACACACACACACTTTTAAACTTCAAAGTGGAACAAGAACAAACCAGTGGCTTGACCAGAGGAAAAAGAGAGATGAAGAGATGAAGATGAAGAGATGAAGAGAGAGGGAGGAGAGAGGAGAGTCTACAGACAGAGTGAGGGAGGGACTCTCAGATTACTAATCAGATTTATCAGCCTTCCTCTGACCTCAGTCAATTTGAATCAAATTGTGGGTTTTATTGTTTTATTGAAAATAATATTCTTAAAGCAGGACCCCAAGATTGAGATGACGAAAACCTATTTAAACAGGAACAAAGGTGCTCACGCTACACAGCAAGTCCTCTGAGGCCAGCTCAAACACATTTTCACACCTAAAGTTGGTTTGCTCTGGTCCGATTCATTTGATGAGTTTATAAAATTGTAGCATTTTCCCCCTTAGTTTGGTTTGCTTTCACGCAGAGAAAAATTCTAGTCAACCAAAATGCATCATTATAAACCACATTAGAACATTCACTCCACTTATTGGTCACATTGTCTGGAAGAACACTAATAGAACCGTCAAGCTCAAATTTGGGAGACCGGGTCTCGGTGCGATTGTTTTGATCCACACTCGAGTATTCACACCTGCCCAAACGAATCGTACCAAGGGGGAAAACGAACCAGGGTTAAACCAGATTAAAAAAAAGCACCGATGTGAAAACACCTAGACTGTGGAACTGTGGCAAGTGTTTTTGATTAACCACTGTTCTAGTAATCAGTGATGTTGTTATGATAACCATTGACATTGTTATAGTAACCAGTGACATTGTTATAGTAACCAGTGACATTGTTATAGTAGCTAGTGACATTGTTATAGTAACCAGTGATGTTGTTATAGTAACCAGTGACATTGTTATAATAATGTGACATTGTTATAATAACCAGTGATGTTGTTATAGTAACCAGTGACGTTGTTATGATAACCAATGATATTTGTTATAGTAACCATTGACATTGTTATAATAACCAGTGATGTTGTTATAGTAACCATTGACATTGTTATAATAACCAGTGATGTTGTTATAGTAACCAGTGACGTTGTTATGATAACCAGTGATATTTGTTATAGTAACCAATGACATTGTTATAATAACCAGTGACATTGATATAGTAACCATTGACATTGTTATAATAACCAGTGATGTTGTCATAGTAACCAGTGACATTATTATAATAAAGTGACATTGTTATGATAAGCAGTGACGTTGTTATAGTAACCAATGACATTGTTATAATACCCAGTGATGTTGTTATAGTAACCAGTGACGTTGTTGTGATAACCAATGATATTTGTTATAGTAACTAATGACATTGTTATAATAACCAGTGACATTGATATAGTAACCATTGACATTGTTATAATAACCAGTGATGTTGTTATAGTAACCAGTGACGTTGTTATGATAACCAGTGATATTTGTTATAGTAACTAATGACATTGTTATAATAACCAGTGACATTGATATAGTAACCATTGACATTGTTATAATAACCAGTGATGTTGTCATAGTAACCAGTGACATTATTATAATAAAGTGACAGTGTTATGATAAGCAGTGACGTTGTTATAGTAACCAGTGACGTTGTTATTATGAGGAAGCCTTCTCGGTTGGTTTGCCTCTATAATAAGAAATACACTGCGCTGTATTAACGACAGATAGAAGACACTGTAGCCAGTGGACATCAGAATGGCTTCAAGATATTCAATGATGTATTTTTTATTTTATTTTGAGGTTCACTGAGCAGAAATGCATAATGTGGGCATTATATTATCTCTACTACCATCCACTGCTTCTATATTGTAGATAAAGACAGGATTTGCTGGCCAAACTCTTCAAAATGACTCCATCAAAGTCTCTATAGTTTTATTACTCTTGTCCAGTTGTTGTCAACCAACAACAGTCAGCTCTAATAAAATACATTAAAAGCAGATATACTGTAGCCACAGAATTCTTTCTATGATTTTACTTCAACTTTATCCATTTTTTTAATATTATTTTTGATAATGTCATTACTGGTGGAGACAAAGCAATAAGTCCTCTCTCCTCCTCCACTGGTTTCTAACTCATTTTTGATTTATTTCTTCCTCTTCCGGGATTAACAAACATCAGCGAGCTAAACCCAGAATCTCTGTGTAATACTGCACTGACAGCACAAACCCTCCGGAGGTTCCCTCATGTCACCGAGTCGGCGCCGCCTTCGGCTGGTACAGCAGCACTTTTAGGGATTATGGACGTTAGAACAGTCAAGTGCACCCAAAGTCAAGGCGCAAAGTAAATCTAATACTCCAGATAGAAATAATAATATTCAGAGAGAAACATTCACATGGTGTAGAAAACATGCAAAACAAAGTTTAAAAGAGGATAGTGACAGCAGGTCTGATCCTCAGGCTCACGCCAAGAATGAGTTTAATTTATTAATTACTGTCTCTTGTTAATGTGTTGAATGATGCTAAGCAGAAAAAGTCATTTTAGTGTGATTTTATTTCCAGTCTGACGGAAGGAAAAAACAAAGTATTATTAGAGTGATATGATCTTGGGATTGATCGGATATTAAGATAGCAGATAAAAACGAGCAGCAAAATGAGGTGCAAATTCATACTGTATCTAGTGTTGTGTTTTGTTGTTATGTTTTGACATGAACAATGACCACGCCCACTTTGGAGAAAGGAAGTGTATCCCATTTTATAGCATTGGCGCTAATGTGTTTTCTGTATAAAGAATAGTATAAAACTGCTCCAGGGTTACTAGAGGTCAGAAACTTTTAATTTAACACAAAACACAAGACAAATCTAAATCTAAATCTCTTCATTTATTTATTTATTTCAACTCTTGATGATATTAGGAACCAAACTGCCTCTCTCTCTCCTTCACTTTCTTCTTTGTGCCTGTAGATTTTTTCTCTAATCTGCCACAGTGCTCAGTGGGAAAATAATAAATCAGTTTCACCAGATATGTCGAGAATTTCTGTTACTTTCTCCAATATTTTTTTTTTACACCCTTCACATAACATGTTAAATATATGTTGTACTTTTTAGCACCTACTGAAAATCTTAAAATCAGCTCCTTCTTTTGCAAACTTTTAAATCAATGGAAAAGAAGCTCGCTCCGGCTGTGGTGATGTCAGACAGAGTAGTGATGTCGCCGTATCTCTGAAGGATGATGTCATACACCCACATCCTCCTTCCTCATGAAAAAAACAATGTTAGCAATAAAAAAAAAACTTGTCATTGTATGATACTATCATACAACGCCATGGCGATATATTGTCGAGATATTGCTGTCATAGCAACTAAACCAACGTGCAGTGCTTTTCAGATGAAGTGCTTCCCAGCTCCCTGCCAGCTAAACAATACATGGACACACCTTAATCTGTATAATGATTAATAATAAATTCTGGGAGAGGAGGATATTTTAAACATTAAACACATTTTAAAAACATATGAGGCTGATCATATCAGAACTTATGTTTCTTGACTCTCATCCTGCAAGAATCCCTCAGGATTTAGCCTCTAGTATGATTGTCAGAGTTCTTGTCTGCATTATAATATATTATATGTTAAACATTGTCAGATTACTGGTCAGAACAACAAAGCTACAAAAATAAGACCACCCAGAATTGTTCTCAGATATTAGAATTCTCAAAATCCTAACTTTACTTCATTTATCATATCATATAAATGTACTTTGAATATTTGTGTATCCTTTCTGCAACATTAATGTTTTTCTTCTTCTGGCAGAATAATAATAACGATGATGTGTTAGTGATTATGACGTACCAGGCTTTAAGGCTTTGTGTACTTTAGTGAGGTCTGCACACAATAACCCACAGGGCCAATCATTAGGATGATGCCGTGGGCTGTGTGCTGTGGGACCTTGTGGGTTGAGTGTGGATTTGCTTTAGTCTACACTTAAGACAAAAAACCAATAGTAGCCCCACAGGGGCTTGTTTGCTACAAAACTGCTGGACCAGCTTTCTTCCCCTCATGAAACATTTTTATTTTCTTCTTCTTTTTTTTCAAAATTTAACTTGTATATTTCAGCGTTGACCTCATTGTTCACCTTTTTCTTCTCTGGGGAAATCCTTCAGGAGGAAATCAGGAAAAAGACAAGAAAAAGAGAGGGGGGAGATAATAGAGCACAGAGTATAAATATACTATACAGTATATATATATATATATATATATGACACTGGCAACACAGCCAAACCAAGACAGACCAAGACAAACCTAGAAGACGAGGATAACCCAAGACTGAAACAGACCAAGACAGACCAAGATCAAGACAGACCACAACAAACCAAGAAAACTAGGACCAAGACAGACCAAGACAGACTAAGACCAAAGGAAGACAGACCAAGACAGATCAAATCAGACCAAGACAGACTAAGACCAAAGGAAGACAGACCAAGACAAACCAAATCAGACCAAGACAGACCAAGACAGACCAAGACAGACCAAGACAGACTAAGACCAAAGGAAGACAGACCAAGACAAACCAAATCAGACCAAGACAGACCAAGACAGACTAAGACCAAAGGAAGACAGACCAAGACAAACCAAATCAGACCAATACAGACCAAATCAGACCAATACAGACCAAGATCAAGACAGACCACAACAAACCAAGAAAACTAGGACCAAGACAGACCAAGACAGATCAAATCAGACCAAGACAGACCAAGACCAAGACAGACCAAGACAGACCAAGACAGACCAAGACAGACCAAGACAGACTAAGACCAAGACAGACCAAGACAGACCAAGACAGACCAAGACAAACCAAATCAGACCAAGACAGACCAAGACAAACCAAATCAGACCAAGACAGACCAAGATCAAGACAGACCAAAACTAAGACAGAAGACCAGAAAAAAACCAAGATAAACAAAGACAGACCACGACAAACCAAAGCAGACCTAAACGAACCACAGGAGACCAAGACAAACCAAGTCTCCAACAGTTCAGTTACCTTCCTCTTACAAGATGCCGGAAATTAAACAGTCGCATCGTGTTTATTACAGGAATATTTTTTTGGAATCACAGTCTTCACGGTTTCTATTTTTACATGTTCAGTGTGAGAGCAGGTGAGGTCGTTATTTGAGAGTAATTGTAGATTTTTCAGTAGGTAAAACGAGAACATCTAGAGCTGTATAATTTAACGTGGATTTCAGATGAATATTTCAGCAGAGTGCCGGTTTCTGTTGACTGTGCGTCGATGTTAGGGAGATATAAATGTTGCAGCAGTTGCTGGGATGCTCTTCATGTATATATGAGTGTGAGAGATGGTGCTGATGAAATCAATGGTAACGCGCCTCTCATCCGCCGCTGTTGTATATTTCATAGAAGATCTGAACCGATTCTTCTGTGTCCTGGAGACAGAATTAAAATGTTTTCTTCTTTTTCACACGGAAGAAAATGTTCCACATATTTCAGTCTATAATGGATAAGAATACTGGTTTTACACTCTAATCTGTTTCATGTGACATTAGACACATGTACATCACAGGAAAAGCTTAGCTATTAAACAGTTAGCTAACAATTACGCCAAGTAAATACCTCTAATTATTTGCTAATTGACTTTGTAATGTTGACATCACTCTATTTTAGCGGCGTAAGTTAATATGTAAATAATACAAGATACTGATATATTGAAGTTGCTTCCTGATAAGGTTCATTATGTAAAATCTGGAAATAAAACATCGTTTTTATATGTGTAATCTAAAAACTTGAATCAATAATTTGAACGACTATTTCTCATATGTGAAACGATATCAGGAGCGTCTGATGGTTCGGTCTCCTCCTGGGATGAAGTCGTTCTTTTCAAATACAGTAAATGTGCTGATGAAGACGAGTTAGAGAAGGAAAGGAAGAAGACTGTCATAGAAAAGCAGTGGAGACAAAGTTCTTGTGAACACAGCTCGGTTTAATATTTGTATTTAATATGTATTCTATATAATAATAATGTAATAAATATAACAGGTAGCTCTGATGAATGAAGCAGGATCGGCCTCAGTTTGACAAACACTCTTTATGATGACATTTAGTTTGAAATACAGTAAATCCTTTCTAGGTATGAAGATTATTATACTGTGTAATAAAATATATATATATAAAATACACAAAAAATAAAAAACAATCAAATTTAAACATGCACGAGACAAAAAAAATGATTACAACAAGAACATTCCTGGAGAAATTTTGAATGTGTATATTTCACTCTTCTAGTTTCAATCTCTACAAAGGAAGTTACTTTCAGTTTCATTCACGTCGTTAAGATTGATCCTGCACTGACCTCAGTCACTGCAATTGTCCCTCAAAAAGCCTTTTGAAGCTGTTACGATTGGCCAAAATAACTTGATGACATATATATGTGTGTGTGTGTGTGTGATTGTGTGTGTGTTTTTGTGTGTAGTGGTAGAGCTGCCCAGCAGAACCTCCAAGTAAGTTCTTTTTACCGGGTTGAGACTCTTATTTTGAAGGTGAATATCAAAAAAAAGTAAGCTGGTGTTTGCGTGTGTCTGTATATGTGCGTGTGTATTGTTGTGTGTGGCAGTAGAGCTGTACCATAGAGTCTCCAAAAAGCTTGTGTTACCAGGTTGAGACATATATACAATTAATATCCATATGATGGTGATAGAGTTTGTGTGTCTTTTAACCTTCACACAGCCGTTTGAAGTTGTCAGGACCGGCCAAAATGACCTCACAATAATGGTTCTTAACCAAAATTTTCCTCACAATTATAGAAAGACATGTACACACATGCAAAGAACCACAAATCAACACGCACACACAAGTAAATACACCGTGTTAATTTATCTTAGAGTTGCTCTCATACCTGAGTTAAAAGACTAAGAAGCAATGAGTTAAATTAGCCAATCAGAATCAGCTTCGCCCAGCTTTATATTTTAGTCAATAGGAGAGGAAACTGTAAAAGATATCAGATCGAGACCAAAGCTGGGTGATACTGGACGAAAACGATATCTTTTTTTATATAAAAATTGTCAATGAAGGTTGGAAATTGTGGGATTTAAAAGAGCTTGTCTGAGTAGTGTTACTGCGCTACATTTGAAAATGGGGATGGAGGGGTAAAACGGGTGATAGGGTGATAATAATAATTTATGATCACACTATAAAATTAAAGAAAATCTTTAAGTCACCAGATTTATCAGTTCCCAGGTGAGAACAGCAACGAAATGAACCAATTAATTGCAGTTAGGCACTTTGGAGCCTGAGCATACACCGGATAATTACTAATATACTCAGTTGGCAATTTATTATTGAAATAGTTTTAGACAGTCGCTGATTCAATTGCTCACTGTGGAGGATGTAGTGTATATTACATTATACAGAGGTATATACAGCCTGCCTTCAGTGATAAAAATGGGGGGGTGGTGATGTGTGTGTGTGTGTGTGTGTGTGTGGGGTGGTAGCAAATCCACAGTATACCCCCTACAATAAAGTAGACTACACCACTGTGCACAACCACATTAACATACACGCACACAATGCCAGCATGTATAAGACTGACATTGGCACATGCTGATTCGCCGTATACATGCTCCCATACCTGAAAGTAAAAGGGGTAAGTTAATGAGTCCAATTAGCCAATAAGAATCAGCTTAGTCCATTCCTGCCTGGATACTGCGTTAGACCTAAGACAAGACAAGCTGTTTACTATCAGCTTCTGAATTTGAATTGCAGTCTATGGGAGAGCTGCTATGATGGATGGTCCCTGTACCTCAAAGCTTGAATATGTCTGTTCAATATGTACTTACTGTTGTACTGTCCAGTCTGAACTGTAATCTTTCTCTATGAGCATTAACTTGTAACTTTGATTACTCAAATGGCTTTGAAAAGTTAATGCACACCATTTTCAATCAAGCCATACGCATTGATACATATATTGTCTGGGCTTTCTCAAAGCTGTCGGACAAGTTACGCGCCGAAATTTCGATACAGAACGTGAATAAGACGAATAAGTATGCAGAATAATAATATATGCCTTAAATGCTATTGCATTGCAGGCACATAAATATATATTATATAAACATGTTTTATTCTGTCTCAGATTCAGACCTGACTAATCTTAATTTCTTATTTCTTTATCCGACGGAGCCATGAAAACTGTGAGTGATTTCTTTCTCCGCAATGCACGACACTCACTTTCTCATCTTTATATGGTTGAAGTAACAGCAGAAGAGCAGCGTCTGTGTTTATGCGAATGTGCTGATCAACTACTAATTGTGTGTAAATGTGTGTGTGATGTAGTATTTGGTACTCAAAGCAGGCAGGGGTTTGCAGAAGCAGAGGCAAAAACAGGGCGAGCTGGCTTGAGGGGTTCAGGATCCACAGGGGAGTCCTTGAGACCGGTACACTTGAGTCCGGCAGAGCAGAGTCGGATAGGGATTTCAATTCATGAAAAATCTGAGTAAAAGCAAAAGTGTTGTGTTTTGTTCAGTATAAATAATCTCTTCTGAAGCAAAGTGGTCTATTGATAACATGTGAGGGGACAACAATCAGAGATTATTACAGTCTACAGGAGGTGATGTCACACTTTTAGGTTTTTAAGAGGATGATGACGATGAGAAGAGGCGGTGAGAGTTTTAATAACGACAACACAAAAGTGGAAACTTCCGTGACAGAATGTACCAATAAAAATACTAAAATATGAAACATTTCTCTGAAGCCCGATGATGATGATGATGACATGGTGCTCGTATTAAATAATTACATTAATTAAATCTATTTTGGTAAAAATGTGGTTAAATTCTACATTCATTCAGATGAAGTCACTATAATTCAGAAAAATGTTTTCTCCTGTGAAGAAACGTGGTTGATCTGGCAAACGCAGCGGATTGTGTCGTTGCGTTACTACAATAAAGGTTTTAAATCGGCGGTAAATGCCGCTTAAAACTACGACGGGTTCTTGGACAAATGCATTGTCTGTAGACTGACGGACAAAAAATGGAAATTTTGATCCATTTAAAATCACAGTTTGTTTTTTTTTTCTCCTCATTCATTCAGATTAATGAGTTATAGGCCAGTGGTCCATCATGTGAACGCCAAGCTTAAACTCTATAGGATAAACAGTTTTGTTGGTTTACCTTAACGTCTGGAAAAAACACTGAAGCTCATCAGTGAATTGCAAAAAAAGACAGAAATAATGTTGAAGGTTGAAGATGAATGGACTCTGCTTTCATTTTTTAAAAGATGAAGCTTCTTGATTCAAAGTACATGTATTAACCGACTGAATGTTATCAGAACCAGCCAGTTAATGAGTCTGAATATCAACAAAATAATGTCTCATTAAAAGAACAATACACTGTATAATACAATATATAAACACATAAATATATTTGACATATATTTGACTTATATTTGATTACTGTTCTGTACAAATGTAATAGACAGATTTGAGCTGTTTGTAATATTCTTCTCTGATTCGCTGTCGTAACACCAACCAATCATCAACAAGCTTTTAAGAGTAAACAGGTTCCCTCAGATCAGGTGATCGCTGGGAGTGGTTCTGATCCAGTGCCAAATAACACCAGGTCCAGAAACACTTTCTACTGTCGCACCTGTATAGGGGGCGGAGCCATGACTCATCACTAAAGAGAGGATTGCTTCATAAACAACAGGACGTACAGCTCACTCCTTCAGTTCAGTTCACTCAGTATTAAAAGACAAGTGCTGAGAAATTTGATCAGATACAATCAGCAGCAGATAATCAATCAATCAGATAAAAAGTGGAAAAATATAGCTCCAATGGCATCCAAATACAGTACAGAGACAGGAGATCTGAGAAGAGACAGACGTCTG
This sequence comes from Seriola lalandi dorsalis, assembly GCF_002814215.2. NCBI lineage: Eukaryota > Metazoa > Chordata > Actinopteri > Carangiformes > Carangidae > Seriola > Seriola lalandi. The sequence goes on along the minus strand of NW_019525403.1, from coordinate 3,065,634 downwards.
AGGAGGGACAGAGGTCTGAGGAGGGACAGAGGTCTGAGGAGAGACAGACAGAGGGACAGGGACAGTGTCTGAGGAGAGACAGATGTCTGAGGAGGGACAGACAGAGGGACAGGGACAGTGTCTGAGGAGAGACAGATGTCTGAGAAGAGACAGACGTCTGAGGAGGGACAGAGGTCTGAGGAGGGACAGAGGTCTGAGGAGGGACGGTGGTCTGACGAGGGACTGAGGTCTGAGAAGAGACAGATGTCTGAGGAGAGACAGACGTCTGAGGAGGGACAGACAGAGGGACAGGGACAGTGTCTGAGGAGAGACAGATGTCGTAGGAGAGACAGATGTCTGAGGAGAGACAGACGTCTGAGGAGGGACAGACAGAGGGACAGGGACAGTGTCTGAGGAGAGACAGACATCTGAGGAGGGACAGTGGGCTGAAGACAGACAGAGACCAAGGTCTGAGGAGGGACATCATGTCTCCAGTTTTCCGAATGTAAATCTGGAGGGTTCGTCATGGCACCAACTCACAGACGTCTTCGTCATGTTGTTATTAATCCAACTATTATCTAACATCGTCAACATTTATTTGAACCTCTTGGCTCCAAAGAAGAAAACATTTTCAAAATAAACTTCCTGTTTCAGTTAGAATTGAATTACTGGACAGTATGATCATAATGATTACTGTCATTGTTCTCCTCATATCTCTTTCTTCTTTCAGGCTCATCGGTCAACCAATCAGCTGACCTGTTTTCCAACACCACATGCAACGTGTCCACCAATGATTCGACTTCCTGTTCTCCTGCGGATGATGGGACGGGGACAGGAAGTCCGTATAAGGCTCTGGAGATGTTCTTCATCGCCTTGGTTACAGGCTCTCTGAGTTTTGTGACTGTCACAGGAAACATTTTAGTCATGCTGTCCATCAAAGTGAACCGCCACCTACAGACTGTCAACAACTATTTCCTGTTCTCATTAGCATGCGCTGACCTCATCATCGGCGTCTTCAGTATGAACCTGTACACAGTCTACATCATTGTGGGCTACTGGCCCCTGGGGCCTGTGGTCTGCGACCTGTGGCTAGCTTTAGATTACGTTGTCTCCAACGCCTCCGTGATGAACTTATTGATCATCAGCTTTGACCGGTACTTCTGCGTGACCAAACCCCTGACGTATCCCACGAGAAGGACGACTAAGATGGCGGGGTTGATGATCGCGGCGGCGTGGATCCTGTCCTTCATCCTGTGGGCTCCCGCCATCTTGTTCTGGCAGTTCATCGTAGGACAGCGAACAGTGCCACCTGGAGAGTGTTATATTCAGGTACAGACTTCTATACTGTTACCGATCCCTGTAATAACAGTGTATCCAGCCAAATGTTAGCAGGTAGTATAAATGCTAACAGACTAGCCTGCTAGCGGCCATGCAGTTAGGTTAGTCTCAGCTGGTTTTGGTCTGTTGTTGACAAACGATCAGCTGATCAGCTGATGCTCATTCAGTCTCTTATCCTTACTGATGAAGTGTTTTCCACAGCTCACAGATCCTGATTCCAAGAATGAACCTCCAACAAAAATGACACTGAAGTTCACTAAACTCACTGTCGTGTTGATGAAACCAGTTTGTGAAACGGAGCGTTATCGTCCTGGAAGTGTATGTGTTCTTTGTAATATAATAAAAGGGTTTTCTCTCTTTCCTCCTACAGTTCCTGTCTAACCCCGCGGTGACCTTTGGGACAGCAATAGCAGCTTTCTATCTCCCTGTCATTATTATGACGGTCCTGTACATCCACATCTCCTTGGCCTCCAGGAGCAGAGTCTCCAAACACAAACCAGAGAAGAAGGAGAAGAAGGGGATAAAGTAAGAGTACACATTATATACTCGTCAACCAATAACCAATGAGACATTTGAGACACAGTTTGTAGAGAAAACATCTTGTAATGATTTAATTTGACCATAAAGAATATTCATTCTGATGTTTTCTCCAGGACTCCCAGCCTGATAAAAAGTCATCTGTTAAAGCAGAACAACAACAATGAGACCAGTCCTCAGCCGAGCCCCCGGTCGACCCCCAAACTCAGTCTGGACTCAACCACCACGGCTCTGGAGGCCGTGAAGAACGGCAGGGCGGAGGAACCAAAACCGGCTCCGGCTCTGACACAGCCCAGTCCAGGACTCACACAGGTGCAACTCATACAGCATCGCATCCGCAGACACAGTTCATGACTGTGATAGCTTATATCTATCTATCTATCTATCTATCTATCTATCCAGGAGGAAAAAGAGAGCTCCAACGACTCGTCCACAGCTTTTATTCCTCCAACAGAACCAAACACCAACAACAAAGTCGTATCTTCCGAGGTTGGTCTTCAACGGTTCCACTTCCTGTTCCTCTCTTTGCTTTAGATCCATCACAGTCTTTTTACATGGGAAGCAGAAGTACACATACAGCCCATAACCCGTAAACTGTTCACATAACTTTCACAAAACTCTTTTGTGCGTCACCTTCCTGATGTGCAAACACTGAGGCGATGAAGATACATCTGTCTTAAAAACACCATCTGTTAATGTTAAACCTGCTGTACCTGTACTGGACACCAGTCGCTGACTGGGAGGAAACAGTCAAGAGGAATGAAAATACACACTCAGTGCTGCACCACAGTTAGAGTCCATGCATTTTTTATTTTTAGAGTTCAGTCTAATTTATTTAATCTACATAATTTTGTGTTACGTTGCACATAAATGTAACAATTTTTGAAAGACAGAGTCTGAGCAAGAAAACACTTCTACTGAGTTTTACTCAGAACTGATAAATGTTTGTTACCAACTGTTAAAAACGGATTATTCTTTATATTCAGTTTTTTAAAATGTTAATTCAGAGTCAAACTAAGTGCATAGGTGTCACACATTTACACCAGAGGGGCAGAAACCGAGTCACACAGTTCTGACTCCGGCTGTAAAAGTTCTTAAAACTTTCTTGGTTTTCCTGCAGGCTGCAGCGAATCCCAGCCCGGTTGCCACGACGACAGACAACCCCGCCATGGCCAAGATCAACCCCTCCTCGAGGTGGTCCAAGATAAAGATCGTAACGAAGCAGGCCGGGGACGAGTGCATCACAGCCATAGAGATCGTCCCGCCTGTAGAGGGAGCCGAGAGACATTCGATCCCCATCAGCCGTCCCAGGACCGTGGCGAGAAAGTTTGCGAGCATTGCTAGAAGTCAGGTGAAGAGGAAACGACAGATGGCCGCCAGAGAGAAGAAGGTGCGTGAGTGTAGTTCCGCACATGAGATAGACTGGACAGTAGACGGCATGACCGAAGAACACTGAGGCAGATTTGAAAAAGAAACGGACCAGCTAGTTCATAACTGAAAAACAACGCTACTGATCTCTCAGCAGGAAAAGGAATTTAACTTTGTTATTTCCACACTTGGGTTATTCAGCCTCCACCTCTCTCCATCACAGCCTCAAGTATTCTGATAATTGTCTTTTGGATGATGGAGGATGATGATGGAAGAGGATGGCGGTGACAGAAACTAGATATAAATCACTCAATTCATGTAAAATAGACAAATGTTCTGCTTCTAATGATGTGATAATGAGTTAAACCTCAGCTGTTCAGACCTCAGCTGAATGGAGATCTTCCTTCATTCTGTTCACTCCTCCTCTCTCTCTCTTCACTCCACAGGTGACCAAGACTATCTTCGCCATCCTGCTGGCTTTCATCATCACATGGACGCCGTACAACGTCATGGTCCTGATCTCGACCTTCTGCCAGTCTTGCGTCCCCGACACCGTGTGGGCCATCGGCTACTGGCTGTGCTACGTCAACTCCACCATCAACCCCGCCTGTTACGCGCTGTGTAACGCCACGTTCAAGAAGACATTCAAGAACCTGCTGCTGTGCCAGTATAAAAACATCGGCACCAGATGAGATGGAGGGAGAGGACCGAGGGGTGGGATGGATGGGGGGATGGGTAAACCAGAGTGCAGAGGAAGGGCGAGGAAATATTGTTAAAGGTGAGTGAACGAGAGCTGAGAGGAGAAGACGGCAGAAAGAGAACAAACATCTGAAGGGAATGAGAAATGTCGGTCCAGACAGACTCAGAACGACATGTGTAATGGGTGGCAGAGTTTAGTAGAAAGTTCTTTCTAAAGAGAAGAGACATCTGCATCTGTTTATTCTACACATGAATGTCAGTCACTCTGTTGCTACACAGACCTTAACATAACCGAGGCAGGACCAATTATCTGACTTCTACGGCTCTGTTTCCAACATACACTACAGGAGTTAAGGAACAGCTTCACCGCCAATTAAAAACTATGTGGCTCCTACTGTGGTCGTCATAACAACCAATGTTGCAGCCGCGACGACATAATCTGTCACAGTCGCAGCAGCAGCAGCCAGTCAGACACTGTTCCACTAGTTATCTTAACATTAGCTGCAATGATACAGGTTGCAGGGTGAACACACTGTAAACACGATACGCAGTGTGACATCATCATGTGTCCATTCTGTATGTTACTGTGGACGCTCAGCCTGCCTCTGTGGATCAGAGGGAAAGTAAAAGTCGACTGACACGAGCTCGTAGGTCGTCTGCGCAGCAGGTTATTCTGACCCATAGTTACGTTTTGTTGCTAGGTGACATCTAGCGGTCATAGTAGTTATGACAGGAGCAAAGGGAAACGTGCGGTGATACGACAAAGTCCACGTCAGGAGGTGGTTGTAGCAGATCGGTGTTTGAATCCTGTGTGAAAGTAAAGTGCTTAGTTGTTTCTATTATCCCATGACCGTTCTTTGTTATTACCGTAACCATGACGACAAAGGCTGTCTAACGAAGTACTTATCAACCCGAACAACCATCTTTTCCTAAACCTAATGAAGTCATGACCGTTATTATAGTAACCATGGCGACGAAAGTAGGTACATTGCTGTCAGTACAGTCTGCATGTTTATTATTGTAACCATGACAACCAAGGTTTCAGTACACCTGCCACCATAGGGGTGCTATTTCGGGAGACACTATTTCGGGAGACACTATTTCGGGAGACACTGCAATGGGTCGTGTCACAGGGTCACTGGGGACCATCACAGTCCTGATTGTAGTACAGGTTTTTTGCAGACTACTTACATGTCATAGAAAGTTAGAGATCGTTAATTTTGTGGCTTATGCGGTTATCATCCCAGAAGAGCTGTCAATCAATATGTCAAGGCAGGGAGGTGGAGGGGTGGGAGGAGCCAAGTGGTTTCAAGTTTCAATTAGGTTGATTTTCAGAACTTATATATGGAAGCGTTCTCAGCATTTTTCGGTAGCTTTTATAAAGTCTGTTAGAACATAGGTTTATTAAAATCATTTGAAAAAATAAATAAATTAGCGACAAAAGTAAAGCAAAAATCATGTCCTCCTGCGACCCTCATGCTCAAATCCAGATTCACTCAGCTCCATAGAGGCCTGGTGAAGTGAGGTTTGAGGGTATTTTTTTAGTAAAACATGTGTTTTACTAAATGACCAACATGCTCAGGACACTTCTTTGCAGTTCAGTCCGTGGCTCTGATGCTAACACAGTTGCTGAGGTCTTCAGCCAATCAGAGAGCAGCGGCATTGATTCTTATGTATTTGTTTCTGGCATTAAATGAAAGTACAACAGGTCATCATAATGGGGACAAGATATATTATGTATTTGTTTCTGATAATTTGTGTACTGATTTGCCAGCTCAGCCTCAGAGTGCTGCCAGAGGACTCAGTCATTAAAACACACACAGTTCATCCTCTGAGGGAGGATGGGTTCATCAGTTAATTCTAAGGCAGTCTGCCATTCAGGCTTTCATACTTGTTATACCAGGCTTCATGGTGAAGTGGGTGGTAGATGAAAATATTGGTCATCAGACTAATACACCAACTGACCACAGTCTGCACCACAGCCTGATCCCATCTGTTCACTGGCTGTGTTTTTATTTTCTGTTTCAAAAATGCTTCTCTTTTTTTAATATTTCCACACATGAACTGCAGCTTTACTGTCTTTAGTTATTCTCTAACTGTGCTGGTTTATTGAGGGGTAAACACAGCGGGTTTAAAACCAGTTTAAAACAGTTGAGTATTATCTGGATTTCTCAAGTTTTCCTTGCTGTTTCTTTGGCTGCTGAGATTATTTAGAAGATAGGTGCTACATATTTTCATGAAGGCAAAGGAAAATGTATTTTTGAGGCAGACAGAGTTTAAACTGTGATGACTGGTACCACAGCTCATTAACTGGAGAAGCATCACTGCTGCTGGTCTCGTTCTGCTCGGGTCTGTCCTGGTTCTCCATTGATTTAGACAAGGTCTAGTTAGATTTCGGCGTAAGTTTTCTCTCTCAGATTGCTGCTTAATATTAGAGGAACTGTTTGTTTCACTTGAATGCTGTGAACACCACATCTGTATTTTGATGATGTAGGACCAGCTGATCCATCTAAAAAGGAAAGAGATGCTAAATAAAAGGAGATGGAAATCACAGAGGGTGAAGTTGATGGAATGGGGAAAGCGCTTGTGAAAGAAGGAGGACATGAACCGTGAACAGGAACGGGAATTCTTCGTTCAGTCCTAATCTCTCATCTTCAATGCTCATGTTAGACATAATCAGACAATTAGACAAAGACGCTATAATTAATCTAAAATCCGGATACTGTCTGTTTTTGTTCTCATGTTGCAGAAACAGTGTGACTCATGAGACGCGATGTCAGACGTCAGTTTTTTCACTCATTATGAGGATATGTCAGGTCGTTGTGCAGGCATCAGGTTTTTAAGAACACAGACATTATTCGTGTCCAACAGGAATTTGTCCCTGACTCGTCCGATCCAGTTTTGAGAAGTGAAAACTTCATCAGCCAAAGTGCGAACAAATCTTCTTGTGACTCAGCAGCTGGTTTTTTCTACTTTTACTGTGGCTGTGTCGGCTTAGTGTGGATCAGGAGCCTGTCAAGACCAAGTCAAGAACCTACTGCTCACTGAAGAGAAAGGAAATTATGACATCCTGTTCATCCACTCAGGGACTGAAATATGGAGCATACACTCTACACTTTACTAGGAACACCTGCACACCTGCAGATCCAGGCTAGAAGCTTCACTTAATGAGGACACATGCGACCTCAGTGACTTTGCGCTTCATAATTGTTGGTGTCAAAAGGCTGGTTTGAGTGTTTCTCAAACTGCTGATCACACATAACGGTCTCTAGAATTTTTACTCAGAATGGAGCGCCATCAAAACCATCCAGTGGGACGCAGTTTTGTCGATTGCGAGAGGTGAGCTGACATGCTACGGTCACTCAGATAACCATTCTATTCTCCATTTATGGCCACATCTTCTAATGGGTACTTTGAGCAGGCTAATGCACGATCCATGTCACAAAGCTAAAGTCGACTCAAAATGTTTTCATCAACAGTCTCCAGACCTTTAGGACGTGATTGGCAGAATCTGCAGAAATGATGTGATGCAGCCATCCACCGGTTTCAACATCTGGTGGATCCATGACATGAAGAACCGAGGAACTACCCAATGTTAGTGTGGCGTTCCTTATAAAGTGATCACTGAATGTATTTCGTATACCAGACCCCCTGCTGCTGGCAGATTTTATCAGTCACTTGCTAGCTAACCACTGGTTGGGTGTTTCACAAGAGAGAAACCTTTGAGGATGACAATTAGCCGGTCTGTTCGATTTAACAGCAAACAAGTTGGGCTAATGTTAGCCTAAACTCATCAGGGAGCGCTGCAGAGACTTAATGGTTAAATAAAGGTTGAATTAATAGAATAGTGGATGTAAGAGAAAAACAAACGTAAAATTACAAAAATGCATTGTTTAATCCATTTCTTATGTTGGTCTCACTGGTGTATTCAGTAATCTGAGGCTTGACACTCGTGCAGTGGCTAGTTGCAAGCATTCAAATATTTTACAGGAAGAAAAAAGAATGAGTCTGGGATTTTGTTATTATCAAGAGATAATCATTTCGAAAATGTCTTTCAATTTTATTTGTGTATATGTTGCTTTTGTTTGTTCCAATATGTCATCATCTCTGGCGCTCCTTCGCTGCATTGAAGGCTTGCCAGCTAGCGAGGAAGATGCACACCACATGATGACGATGATTACATTATCTCTGGTTTGAATTTAGGTTGTGATCTTTGCTGCGTAACATACTTAGTCTCATTTCACTCACCGTCATCTGTAAAATGCTGCATTATTTGAAGTTATTTCCGAGAACAATTCTTATGGAGTCGTTTCAAATTGATTTGCTTCATTCCGACTAAAATTTAAAGTGTGTTATGATGACTGTGATTTCTAATATAACTGTTTGATTGTCACAACGTGAAGAAACCGCAAAAGTGATTTCCAAGGAGACGCTATAAAGTGAAAACATTTCCCCCCTTCACTTACCGTCAGTTGTTCTTAGTGAGACACAGGAGACCTCTGCAGGAACATTTCAAAAGCTTATGGAGATTCATTCTGTTCAGTCCCCTGCAGTATCTCTTCATTTAGTCATTCTTCTTCATGCTCTTTTCATTTTCATTTTCACTCTGTTTCTCTCTGTTGCAAAGTTTTCGCTTTGTAAAATTGTGGGAAATTATTATGTAATATTTTTGAGCAAAGCAACCGGTAATTTCACTGAAATATTATATTATATTATATAAGGGTGTGGCAGATTAAAATCATAATTCAGGATATTTGCAGTTAATAAACGTCCTCATAGAGGGGAGCTCTAAGATTTACGACGACTCATTTCCCTTAGTCTTAGCGCTGCTGTTTGTCTTGAAGTGTCAGGCCCTGACCTTTGAACTGTTGGAGAATACTATAAAGAAAGATATTGGCTCAACGGTGCCAGATTTCCAGTTTTTAATGTTCCAAAGGTCCCCAAACCGGACACACTCCTCCCCCCCCCCCCGGCTGCGCCTTGAGATCCTGTCCATGACAATTGCAAATAGGATGGTTGACAAGGGGCTACCCTGGTTGATGACGACACCCACATGTTTCACTTCCTCCCGAGAATATGGACGCAACTCTCACTTTTGTTATACAAGCACCGGGTGGCTTCTGGCAAAGCCCCGTTTTCCTGCGGTACCCACCGAAAGATTCCCCCGCCAAGTCCACAAAACCTTGAGTAAGAACCGGACTCAGGGTGGGCGGCCATCTGCCTTCGCCGGTTGGGTTGGAGAGAGAGAGAGAGAGAGAGAGAGAGCACAAAGGAAAAGAACAAGAATGTGCAGTGATAGCGATATTAATAGTAGTGACAGTAGCGGCAGTAACGGCGACAGCAATGTGGTGGCAACTGACAAAAATACCGATAAAGGTGTAACGACAGCTAACAGCATTAATAATAATCATTATTAATTATAGTAAATTTGTAAGAGAATAGGAAGCGAACGTTTTAAGTTTAGATTTGAAAGTCTGAAACGGAGTCAGTCATGTTTTGCATTTCCTGTCAGCTCTCACTGTGAGGCAGTGAAAGTTCAGGGAAAACTTCAACTTTTCTGTTTTGCCGGTATGACTTTGATCCTTCTCAGTGGAGGTGTCTTTAATTCCCCAATTCCACTCATCACTCTCTCAGTCCACAGTCGGACCAGAAGTGAAATGGAAGTGCTGTGGTCGTATAATAGGTCTAATTATTTTATTTAAAAAAAAAAAAGATCTTCAAAACTGATATTGTGGTGTTTGTATTGAAAGATCCTCGAAATCATACCAAGCCCTACCCATGGCTTTAGAGCTGAGTAGATTTCTGTTTAGCTCATACATTGCTCCATTGAACATACGCTCATCTAACTCACTTTATAAGGAACACCACACTAACACTGGGTAGTTCCTCACTTCTTCATGTCATGCCAGATGTTGAAACTTTCCTCTGAGACTCTGCTCCATGTCTACATGACTGCATCACATCAATTCGGCAATTTCTCAACTGCACATTCATTCCACCGGCCTCCTGTTCTACCACGTCCCAAATGTGTTCTACTGTATTGATGTCTGGAGACTCGGGGGGGGGGGGTCATGTTGATGAAACCAGTTTGTGACATGGAGCGTTATCCTGCTGTGAGTAGCCATTAGAAGATGTTGAACTGTGGTCCGCAAGGGATGAACGTGGTCAGCAACAATACTCAGACTGTGGCGTTCAAACCATGATTGATTGATATTAAGGTGGGTCAAGAAAACATCCTTTACACCTTTACAATACGACCACAAGGACCCGGAACCTGATGTGGTCTTTTGCTGTTTTAGTCCATCCACCTCAAGGTTGGACTTGTTCACTCTGAAGCTTTACTGCTCACTACAGTTATAAAGAGTGGTTATCTGAGTGACCATAGCCGTTCTGCCAGCTTAAATTTTTCAACACGCCCCCCTGACTTTATTTAATAAGAGAAAATGGAGTTTAAAACGTTAAAAAGGGTTTCAACTTTTATGTTTAAACACAGCCAATGCATGTCTCAGTGTAGCACTCACTGTTTTAGATGACGCTGCAGAACATCTATAGTGTCTTCATTAGAATCAACAACCTTAATGTTTCATTTTTATCTGGTAATTTTATCTGGTAATTTACCATCAAATACTGTAAAAGCATTTTTTAAACATTTATAAATAAAACTCACTGTAACGAAGTAACCAGTCACTAGTTTAAAGTACACCACTGTTTGTTCAGTGCACCGCTGTAAATACACGACAACAACCCTAAGTATTTGAGCTTCATGTCTCACCGAATACTGAATCATTCCAACAAGAGGAGACCTGCTGCGTCTCAGTTCACGTAGTTCTATGGACACACTTGATATTTTCTACATTGACAGCATTGAAGACGCACTTGCAAAACATTTGATTAAAACGATAGACACTTATCAACCTTAAACGTTCGCCATCTTGGCTACGTAGCAAAATGGGAGGGGCCAGGGGAGAGGCCAACATATTTTCAAAGTAAGGAAAGGAAAGCAGCCGACAGATATTTCGGCAGCAGACGATGATAGTCATGTGTTGCTGTCCTCGTTTCTTGTGAGTTCACAACAGCTGTACTGTTTACACAGTGAGTGAATGAAGTACCTGATTGGAGACACAGCAGGAATCCTTGTGTATGAATATATTTCCCCTCCCCCCCTGTACAGAGCATGTACTTTATAGTGATCTAAAAATATTGTGAATTGTCTTATTTTGTCAGAATGTTGATAAAGTTCCACTCAAGTGACAAAAAACATCATATCGAAGAGAACTGATCCATTCCTGCATTAAGATGACATGTTTTACTGGAAGCTGGAGACCTGTAATATAAAAACCAAACTAAAGGAAACATCACGTCTCAGTTTCCTTTATGACCATCTGTACATGTACTGTATATGCTTTAAATTTAAACCGCTACTCTACCAGAAGTGGGTTCCCACCGGCTCAACAGGAGGACTCTCTAAAGGGTAAATCAACCCTAACTGTGGTGTTCTGGATTTGGAACTATACTCTGGAACTGGGGGGGGGGGGCACAACAAGTATAACAACATGACTGAAGCTTTTCAACTGCAAGGAACTTAACCTCCCGGTCAGTGTTGTGACCGGGAGTTTGGCGTTCATATTTTTCAGTGAATACCGAACTGAACGAATCGGTTTACAAATGGTGGACGTGAACGTAGCGAACTGGCTGGTGCTAGCGCCGCAGACGGTACGAACGCATCTACTGCTGCCGAAGCCAGATTGTTTGAGCATTTGAAGCAGTTTTGTGAACAAACAAGGGAAGACTCAGACGGATTATATTTATATACAGATTTTTAAATGTAACTCATGTCTGTGATTCTTCAGTGATGTATAGGGTTGCAAAATTCCGGGTTCAAGTTCAAGTTCAATACCTCAGCAGTGAAACAGCAGTTTACTGCTGTGTACGAATCACAGTTGATTTTCTCTTTAAACAGTGACTGTCCCCTCTCTGCTTCCTGTGGTGGCTTCTGGGAAAAAAAACCCCTCTGGTGGATTTGTCCTGTAAAAAGCTTCATGGCTGTTTGTACTTTCTCTTATACTGTTTCATGTAAAAAAAAAAAACATAGACGCATCATTTCCGACATGACCTGAAACAGTAAACGGCTAGTTTTACTTTTAAAATACAATGTACTACAGATATATCAGAAGCAACTTGTGTTGATACAGAACTGTCATGCTAATAAACACCTGCTGTTGAAAGTTGTATGGTGTGTGTTGTCCTATACTACACTGTTTAAACATTATTCTATATACACTTTATTGAGGGTAATTATTCAAACCTTAAAGAAGTTTTATATCACAAAGACAATAATCTGTGTCTGTATTTAGTCTTCCCTCACTGCTAAACCACAACCTGAATGTTCTCAGCATAGGTGCACTGGAGGCTTCAGGTGTTCCACATCACACCTAAGTTTCATACTGGACCATGATTTGCTCCAGACTAGTTGTGATGTCACAAGTCCTGCAGGTCCTGCAGGTCCAGCCTTTAAAGCTTCATGAAGGTGAAGGTGAAGAAAAATATTTAAAACTGTCTTTAATCTATTTAAACGAGCCTCACTGTTGATAGCCCCTCCCACTGGCGCTGTAAAGCAACGTCACACTGTAACCATGGCTACACAGAGAGAAACTCCTCATATAATTTATTCCAGTGTCGAGTGCAGTGAAATGGAACCGAGATCAGAACATGGGAGCTGACCTAGATTAGGAGGAGGGAAATCGTTCAGAGTCAGACTCAGAGAAAACTGAAGCACACTCCTCATTTAGTTCATCAGTTAATTATTATTATTATTATTATTTAATTTCATCATAGTCTCACACTGACCAAAATAAACAGAGGAAAAGATGTTTAGTTCATCAGTTAATTATTAGAATTACTAATTGTTTCATCAGTCCAAAAGTGTAAAGGTTTAACGTTGTTGTGTTATAACATTTCTTTACGTTCATGAAAGGAACACATGAGAGAAATAACAATGATAATGTAGTAAAAACACAGCAGCATTAAACAATGGAAGTAAACAATGGTATTTAACAGTCACTCACTCACACAGAGAAGTAGAGAGGCGGTGTGTTGCCATGGTGAAGGTGTGATCATCATCATTGTAGTCAGCTGAGGCATCCTCTCTCTCTCTCTCATACACACACACATATGCTCACAAACACACACACACACACAAAGAGTCTTGTACCACACAACAGTTATGTAGCTCTTCATGTCTCTTATGATATATTTAGTATAATATTTCACATATATGAATATACAGTTTGGCATGTTCCACTGAATGAATGTTAACAGACAAAATATTTACATGAAATGTATCTCTGATTAGAGATTATTATTCTGGTATGTGGCTCATACAGCATCTTAACACTTCAACAGGCCCATTGTAAAATAATTGTTTGTACTGAGGCTATTTTAAGAATATTCACAGCATTATATGATAAAAAAAAAATTGTCCGATAAAACGATACCACAGAAAACAAAAATACAAAGATCGGCCACGGTTCACGAAGGGATTACGAAATGCCTGAATAAAACAGGAAGTGCAAAAAGTCCAAAATAAAACTAACAAAAAGTGTCCGCCATGGCAAAACATGACATCTGGTCCAGAATGAGTCCTGATCAGACAGACTTCATCTGAATGAATGAGATCTAAACACTGATTAAATATTCTGTTCCTCTCATCATCATCATGGGGTCCAGGATCATCTTCCTGACACTGTGACATCACTTCCTCTGATAGTTATGGACATTACTTAACATCACGCACAGCTGCTCTGACGTCACTGACAGATATTGATGTTTATAGTTTTAGGTCGTCTATCTCTATAGTGTGAAGGAGTTTAATCTATGACATTTAGTAAATGAACCTTTCCCACAGACGGAGCAGGATAGAATCATCTAATCATCGATTATGTTATTGATCAACTCTCATGAAACGCTCCTCAGTCTGAGAGCAGCGGTTTATCACAGTTTACCCTGACTGATCCTGTCTCATTGTAAACAACCCAGCAACTGTGTCACACCGTGGTGAGTTTGTCTTGTCCTGGGTTTGTTTTGTCCTGTCATTTCCTGTTTTATTTTGAAAAGTAACTCTCCTCTCGTTTCAGGTCACTTGCCCTTCCTCATGTGTCTCAGTCCGATTGCCCCTAAGTGTTTCCACCTGTCCCCTATTTCCCTCCATGTGTTTAAATAGTCTGTGTTACTGTTTTTGTTTCTTTATAATAAAGATCTGACACATTTCTCTTAAGTTGTATAAAGAAGTTGTTCGACATATGATGTGTGATGTGTGTGTTTGATCATGGAGATTTGATGTGATATGAATTTGATCTCACTCTGATCTGATGACCTGATTTGTCGGTCTCTGTCAAACACCTACATCACATGCACATTTCAGCCTCTTTCATACACATATTTCCACACATCTGCTCACATACTTCCACACACCTACACACACCATCAGTGTGTCGCCGATCGTTTGATGTAGGTGAGAGAAGAACGCTTTCATCAATAAATAAACAGTTCCCTGCAGCAGCTGATTTATTCTGCTGTCTTCATCTCAGGATTCACACATGTCCATAATGATGTTTGAGAAGTCCTGTTCATCAACATCATGTTTCAGTGTCACTGATCTCTGTACACGTTTTCATGCTCTTGGTTCTGCTGTTGTTTCTTTTTCATATATAAACATTACTGCGCATTATAGCAAATCTATTTCAAGCATGTTACTGAATCACAAAGAGGTGAAGAGATCAGCGATTTCTGTGTCCTTACAACAAACCTACATGAAATGATCTGACCACTGTGTCTGTTTCTACCTTCATCTAAGTGAGACATCTGATGAATCATATGAGCTTCATCTGAACTGTAGGATTTACAGTTAACAGGAAGAAGAATTATTACAGCAACTATAAATTCTACAAACATGTGTTGTTTTGATATAATTGTTAAGTTAGTATGTTCCAAATGGATGATCAACATCATTATGTTCCAAATGGATGAGAACATTATTATTATTATTATTATTACTATTACTATTACTATTATTATTATTGTAATAAATAGATATGGTTCAATACTCTCCTAAACCTAAAAGGCACATCGTTCTGAAGACAAAAAAATTAACTTACTAACTTACTAACTAGTCCTTTATTCTCACACCAACAATAACAACATATGGGATAATGATCAGTCTCTGTGATTCCAGTTTATTTTCCTTTTAACTCAACTCTGTGGATAAATAAACATCTTTTGTCAAATTATGATTTCTATTTATTTTCATGTTGCCTGAGCCTACTACTACACTCTGCTCAAAACATCAGTGTTAGCTCAGACAGGCCACAAAGTCAGGCACAAAACATCAGTGTTAGCTCAGACAGGCCACAAAGTCAGGCACAAAACATCAGAGGCCTGTCTGAATTGGTTCGGCCACAAGGTCAGGCTCAGTCTACAATCCCAGTCCATCAGCTGAGAGAAGCCCACATCAGCTGACGGCTCAGCTGATTCACTTTTATGTATTTAGTGTTTTGTGTGTGTGTGTGTGTGTGTGTGTTTGTGTTTGTGTGTGTGCCTCAAGCAGTCTTCAGTATCTGACCAGGTACATCCATCCAGACTCAGGTCATTGAGTCTCAAGAGTTTTACAGAGACCGATTTCTTTTCTTGTTTGTGTTTCCTGAACTTCACCTGTCCTACTCCTCACCTGTCCTCCTGCTCACCTGTTCACCTCCTCATTTGTCCTCCTCCTCACCTGTCCTCCTCCTCACCTCACCTCCTGCCCACATGTCTACCTCCTCACCTGTTCACCTCCTCATTTGTCCTCCTCCTCACCTGTCCTCCTGCCACGTCCAGCCTCCTCTTCATCAGCCAATCAGGATTCAGGACCCACAGCCTGGGTCCCGGTCAGGTCCAAATATTGAAATGTTATAGCATGTTCATCTGACTCAGCAGAGCCGGATTCCAAATACAACTACTACAACAAATACAACAGCTACAACAAATACAACAAATACAACAAATATAACTCACTGAATTTACGGTGCTGAACACTGAATGATATTTTCCTGTAGAGTGACATGTCCATGAGTCTCTATTGCTATTCCCCATAACTTCTTCTTTTACAGTGAAGAAGATACAGCATTAACACAGCCGGGCCTTCTTTATTCTGACTTACATGCTTCTCATCTGTTTATAAAGACTCAGTCATTCATCCCAACTTGACTGATACTCACTCATCAAATAACAGTGTTGTGTAACCTTTAAAAACCGATTGCATATTAAAGTCAGTGTATAGAGGACCAGATTATATTCTACCTCACTGAGAGTCCAGGATCTGATGTCTGGTACTGGGGCCCAGTGCTCAGTTATACATTAGAGATGTCTGCAAACCAAGAGTTAAAAAGTCTGAAATAACACAAAGACACAGTGTGTTCTTCACTTTTAATAAACAACAGAAAACTGTAAATAACACTGTATCAGGAGAGAGAGAGTGATCACTGTGAAGAGGAGGAAACAGAGAAATGTATTTACAATCTTCAAAGTGACAGAAACAGGAGCTGTGTGGTTCTACAGGAAGTTTTTGAATGTGATTGGGTTTGATGCCAATTGATTGGCAGGTAACTCTGGTAGTTAATAACTTAAGTGGCTAATTCTTGGCTGCTTGTTGAGCCAAGAGGCTCAAACAATGCAACATACAGTGCGTAAACAACATATTTAAAGTGAAAGGGATTTATAACATGTGATCTGAAGGAAAAATTATAATATGAATCTGGTGCTGATGCCACAGGTAAAAACTCACTTCATTCTGTAGACTTGTGTTTTCTGTTTAAAATAAAAAATTGTGTTTTTGTCACGGCTGTGGAGAAGACTCAGAAACATGGGTGTGGAGATCAGACTATAGATCTTAAGTGTTGGACCCACTGTCCAGCAGTCAGAGGACAGGTCTGTCCTCTCTACACCCTGTTTCTGGTGCCTCTGGTCTTCTCTCTTCTCTCCTGGAATAAAGACACAAACACAGACACAAATTACTCACACCGACTCGTAGCTGTCTGTATGCGAACAACAGAGAGTCAGAAATAAAGTGGCAGCTCAGCTGGTCCTCAGGCACAGAGAGTCTAAAGGCTCTGAACTCTGTTTACAGCCAGGAGTGTGTGTTACACATCAACAGTACAGAGATGTGTACTACCACACTCTGCTCAAAACATCAGTGTTAGCTCAGACTGGCCACAAAGTCAGGCACAAAACATCAGTGTTAGCTCAGACAGGCCACAAAGTCAGGCACAAAACATCAGTGTTAGCTCAGACAGGCCACAAAGTCAGGCACAAAACATCAGAGGCAAGTCTGAATTAGTTCGGCCACAAGGTCAGGCTCAGTCTACAATCCCAGTCCATCAGCTGAGAGAAGCCCACATCAGCTGATGGTTTGGTTTTAGGGATATTGGTTCATCCTCCACTTTGGTCCAGACTGAATCATCTCAACAACTAATGAATTCATTAATTGTAATTTTGTACAATGGTCCCCAGAGGATGAGTCCTGACCACTTTAGTGATCCTGAGACGTCTCATCTCTACCGTGAGGTCAGTGTTTGTGGTTCTGGTGAAATAAATACAACCACAAACATCGACCTCACGGTAGAGATGAGATTACGCTAGACATTCATCATATCCACAATCCACAAATAGGAGCATGTCCAAGCAAATGTTGAAAACATGAAAAGCTGAAATAAGGCTGCCAAAGACAGATACATCATGATACATCACAGTTACATCACAGTGACATCACCGACACATCACAGTTACATCTGTGACATCACAGTGACATCACAGTTACATCACAGTTAGTTCTTCTCTTTGAGACATAGAAACATCCAGCAGTCTAACCTTTGGTTTTGGTTTTGGTTTTCCATGACAGGGTTTGGAGACAGAGATGGTCTGTTGACACTGTGCATCGTACAGAGCCCTCTTCAATGTCCCTGTTCTGGTCCGTGATCCAGAGCTCGGATCACACTCTCCCCAACTACCAAAGCGATATTTACAGTCAGCTAGAAGAGAAAGACAGAAACACAGCTTTCATACATTCAATGTTTGACACACGGTTCAGTGTCGACAGTTGGTCTCATTCTTATCTGTCAAACAGAACTTCATAAAAATAACCTGTCTGACCTTTTCCCGGTTACATCTGGAGAACCTCTGGGGATCTGAGGATCTGAGGTCCTCTGATATTTTACCAGAATATGATTCTGTGTGATGTTGTGAGTTTAATTTAATTATCATGACAAAAGGATGCAGTTACACATAACCCCTTGATTTTTAAAGCCTTTCAAACTTTTTAATGATAAAACTAAAAATGGAGAGTTTCACCAGTGAACCTGAGTCTTGATGATTCAAGGGTATTTGACCCTTCATCATCATCATCATCATCATCATCTGAACCTCACAGTCAGTCTACCATCATCAAAGATCACCTTTCTATCAACAGTACACCATGACCCATCCGAGACCTCATGTTAACATACAGTATATATACCTGCATGCTGGATGTTCTGGTGATTACACAAGGTCATTTTCATGTCTCTACCTTTGAGAACTCATAAAGTACACCACCTAAAGTTCACCTGAACACTGTCCCAAAACGTGAAACCTACAGGTTTTCACTGTGACAACTCATATGTTCTACTGTCTCTTAGTTCTTTAGTTATTTCTCTTCTTCGTCTTTTTTTAAAGTGTGGGGACACTTTGACGTGATAATACATTCTGACGAGTCCAAACCACTTCACTACAGATTAATCCTCCATTGATCCACACTGGTAAAAAAAAAGTGCAAGTTTCAGGCAACAACACAGACTGTGACAAACATCAGGGCAGATAGGACTATGTGATGACAGCTCCACAGATATATTTATGCAGGGCTGCTGCACTCAGTTGCATCATACGTTACAGGTGCTTGTGATGTTGTTTTTCAGTGGAGTCATTCAGTCAGTGTCTGTGTGTGTGTGTGTGTGTGTGTGTGTTACCTCCAAAGTCTTTTTTCCAGTTGCACGGTACTTTACATTTCATCTTCTTGGTCAGCTGGTCACATGACCCCTCTCTAAACCCTGCTCCACAGTCCCCATCGCTAGGCACACAGTTGCCATAGCGCCAGTCGGTGCATTCTGACCTGGACTGGGAGGGTTTGTGTTTCTCTGAGGACAGAATGAAGAATATTAACTAATTTTACACATAGTTTCAATAACCATTTTTTAAACAATCACTATATCCATTTACATAGAATATGCGAATTTAGAATTTGTTTTTAGAAGAAGATGAGAGATAAAAGAGGGATTCCTACCTTTTTTGTTTTTCCCTCCAGTCACAGTTTGGATGGTGATGAGAGACACCAACAGCAGCAGCAGCAGCACTGACCTCATCCTGTAAAAACACACCAGAGGGAAAATCTACATTACAAAAGGTTCACAGCTGAACCATTAAGTGTTGACCCCTCGACCCAGGGTTACACCATGTGACATCGTTATCTACCATTAGTCAGTTCAGCTCAGTAATGCAGCAGCTTCCTCTGGTGTCCATGGCAGGACTTCATGTTCTATGACATGTGTGTGGTGGACTCTGCTGAACTGGTGGAGCATGGTGGAGCTTCTCCAGGATCAGCTGAAGCAGCGGCAAGAGGAGTGAAAATTATTTATGGTGATAAACCATCAGCAGCAGCAGCAGCACCTTGATCAGCCGGGGCATTTTTCATATTTCATTATTTCATCAGGCTGAAGAGAAATGATGCACTTGTCTTTTGTTTTCAGTGGCAGAAACAAAAGAGTGGAGGTCAAAGGTCAACATTGACGATTCAGTGTTGAGGGATGACCAGAGGTTTTGTTAAAGGTCAGAGGTCGGCAACAGTCAACTCAGAGGCCTTTACGCAATCAACAACTGAAGGACAATGAGTGAGCCACTGAAACCCTGATCCAGAACTGTTTCAGAACCATGATTTTATATTTGAATGTGGATGTTGCTGTGTTTAGTTTTATGAAACCAGACCAGAGACCAGGTTCACATCCAGAGACCACTTCATAATTCAGATCCGATCAGTATCAACGTATTTACAACATAAATTAAAAACATTTCCTCATTATGTTAACAGAAAACATGAGCAGTGATGTTTCTACAAAACTATTTGCTGCTGCCGTTTAACTGTGTCGAAAATATCTTTCATTTGAATGCTGTGGATAATATTGTAATGTGTGTGATTTTAGATATTTGTGTGTATGACGCTGCTGCAGTGACTGAGAGACTGGATCTACCACAGAGAATGTCATCAGACAGAAAAACTCTGAATTCCCTGGAGAGACTTTCTTCTTCTTCTCTGCTCTAAATATCTCTGTCAGAGCCTCCAGGTCCATCCGTCATAAGACACGACACAAACAACAGCAACAAAAAAAACACCAGTCCTCAAACCACTCTGACTTCAACATGAGAGCAGACAAAGAAGAGATTCCTCCGGGTCAGGACGGGACGCCCCCCCCACCCCCCCCACCCAC
>NW_019525403.1:3043031-3045149 GCF_002814215.2 Seriola lalandi dorsalis | reverse complement strand
ATTACAGAGATTAAATCTGGATACAACCAATGGCCAGATGACTCGTTTACTCTGTCGTCTCCTTCAGATTTACTGCACCTCAGGACAAATACATGTGGATCAAAAATAATGGACAATACCAAAGAGGTGACCTGGGGGCCGTGGGGGCCCCACCTGATTCTTTCATGTTGCAGAGTCATACTAATCCTGTTTCCTGTGGGGTTTGTTTCACCTGTTCTTATCAGACAGGCCAAAGAGTCCGGTTCCTCACTGAAGCAAACACACGCCTCCATAATGAAAAGGATGGAAAATAGGATTTTCTGTGGCACGCTCGTGTTTTAATCTGAAAAAGATGAGCTTTAATCTGAGTTTTGAAAAAGACAGATTTTTCTCCCCGGACCCCGAGTTTGAGTCTGGATCCGGTCCAACTTATTACAAGTCAGGAAGGCTGGGGATCAGGGCTGGAGAGCTGGTGAGAGCGTATGTGTGTGTGTGTGTGTGTGTGTGTGTGTGTCTCGCTGTTGACTCTGTAATTAGGAATTTTGAAAAGCAGCCGAGCGGAAATGACTTTGTATTGGTCCTTGATTGACCTACTAACTACACCAGAGAGCTGGACACACTGGAGAGAGGATAGTTAGGGAGAGACTGCACACACACACACACACACACACACACACACACACCTTGGTGTCATCAGTAAATAACAAAATAACAACCTGTTTACAGAGGCATGTTTTTGTTTTGTGTCATTGCATGACTTCACTACAACCCAGAGCAGAGCATATCTAGTAAGTCTGGATCAAGCTGGACTGAGGTTCATCACCTGGGACTGTAGTCCAGTTACGGCCGAGACCACAATCATGTAAGTCTGGATCAAACTGGACTGAGGTCCATCCACTGAGACTGTAGTCCAGTTACGGCCGAGACCACAATCATGTAAGTCTGGATCAAACTGGACTGAGGTCCATCCACTGAGACTGTAGTCCAGTTAAAGTTGAGACTACACCTGGACTAACTGGACTAAACTGGACTCATGTCAGTCTGGACCAAACTGGACTGAGTAACAGCTGAGACCACGATCATGTCAATGTGGACCAAAGTGGACCGAGGTCATCTCCAATAACCAATCAGAATCCTTCTCCTCCACAGTCACCCTGAGCCACCATGAGTCAGCCATGAGGCAGATTTTCAACTTAAAAGCATTCCAAAAAAGGCTTTTAATGTGAAAAATCTGCGTAAAAATTGAGTTTAATTGGCTGTGATTTAAAAACTAAAAAAGCTGAATCGAGTTGTGTGAGTGAATAAAGACAGTTAAGACACACACACACACGTAATGTTACAAAAACAACACAACAGAGTTACTTGTATCAGCAAGAAAACTAACATTTTTAATCTAACCCTGAAATACTCTACAATAACTGCTAGTTCCTGCACACACACACACACACACACACACACACAGTGGTATATAGTGTATGTAGGGGCTGGATCTAGCTCAGAAAATGGGGCAATTACATAAAGACTAATGAAACCCAGCGGGCAGATGAAGAGCACCGAACACAACGGGTTAGAGAAACAGCCAGAGCAAGTTTTTTTTATACATGTTAACACCTAATTCTGAACACACAGTAATTATGAGTCTAATTTTCTCAGCGGAGACTCTATCAAAACCACAAATTATGTAATATAACAATTGCAGGAGCTGGTAGCAAACTTTTTTTTTAATATCATGTTAGTTCTATGAAATCAGAATGAACTACAGAGTGTTTCTGTTTCGTTTTAAACAGTCAGACAGCTGCATGTAAAGACTGAGCTGAAGTGGAAAGAGCAAACTTACTTGTTTTACAGGCTGGTGGCTCAGTGGAGACTCGGGAAAAAGTTTACTGCACCTCCTCCCGCTTCTGCTTTGTCTCCCAAACCAGTTCAGTCTGGTTACATTAGCCCCACGCCCCCCAAACACACCATTAACCCACACACACACACACACACACACACACACAGAAGCTACAGGCCTTCAGGTCGCTAGTGAAATCTTCCTCTTCATCACATTTTAACTTTACTTTTAGTTGTATTTGTTGTTTCTATAGATCCACATCAGTGGGTGATAAAAGCCCCACCCCCACCACAACCACCCCCCCC
>NW_019525403.1:3041145-3042965 GCF_002814215.2 Seriola lalandi dorsalis | reverse complement strand
GTGATGAAAAAAAAAAAAAACATCGATTTTTTAACATGTGTGTTTTTTTTAATTAACTTATAATAAATTAAATAAATAACATAAATAAATTCAATATATAATCTATAATATAATTATATATAATAGTAATAATCTATAATGTTCCCATAGATATTTATATTTATATATATATATATATATACAAATTTTACTATAGACATGTGATATATAATATAAATTTATATTTTCATATATGCAGAGAATGTTTATATGTGATAATAATATATCCCCTTATATCTTTATATAGGTGTCATGGTTCGCTATGGCAGACACTTTTTGTTAGTTTTGTTTTGGACTTTTTGCACTTCCTGTTTTATTTTGTAATAAGGTTTCCTTGTGTGTGTCAGTGTTTTCGCTTCCTGTCTTGGTCCTGTGTCTTCGGTGATTGTCTGCCCCGCCCTGATGTGTTTAGTGTTTAATAATGAGAACTTCTTTCAGCCTAAAAACCTCGGGAAAAGTCATCCATAATGTAACGTGTGATTCAAACTCCACCTAATGTGAATATTTGACTCATGATGTCGTCTTGTGATGAGGTCATGGAGCTTTTCCTGCTAAAATAGCAATGTAGAGGTGTGTGTCTGCAGTGTGTGGTGTGTAACTTTATTTTAATGTGTGTGTGTGTCTGTGGGCTGCTGCTGTTTGATTTTCCATCCATGTGTTGTTGGGGTTAATATACTCAGAGGACGGCAGTTCCACAGCAATCGATGAAGAGAAAGGAAAAATAAAAACCAATACAGGCCGTTAGTTCGCAGGAAACAATGCAGCTGCTCATGAAGAACTGACAACTGCACAAAGTGATCAATACATTTGATCTGAAATATCATCCTGATTGGGTGTAGTGTGGACAACAGGAGGCGCACCATCCGGAATCAGCTCAATGGGAAATCTATTGCTGTTCATGGCAAGTGGTGTTTAGACCGTCTGTTTCTATCTGTTTCTACTGTTTCCATCTGTTTCTATCTGTTTCTATCTGTTTCCATCTGTTTCTATCTGTTTCCGTCTGTTTCTGCTTTTTCTAGTGTTTCTATCTGTTTCTACTGTTTCCATCTGTTTCTATCTGTTTCTACTGTTTCCATCTGTGTCTATCTGTTTCCGTCTGTTTCTACTGTTTCCATCTGTCTCTATCTGTTTCCATCAGTTTCTATGTTTCTGTCTGTTTCTATCTGTTTCCATCAGTTTCTATCTGTTTCTACTGTTTCCATCAGTTTCTATCTGTTTCCATCTGTCTCTATCTGTTTCCATCAGTTTCTATCTGTTTCTGTCTGTTTCTGTCTGTTTCTACTGTTTCCATCAGTTTCTATCTGTTTCCATCTGTTTCCATCTGTTTCCATCTGTCTTTATCTGTTTCTATCTATTTCCATCTGTTTCTATCTGTTTCTATCTGTTTCCATCTGTTTCTATCTGTTTCCATCTGTTTCTATCTGTTTCTATCTGTTTCTATCTATTTCTATCTGTTTCTATCTGTTTCTATCTGTTTCCATCTATTTCCATCTGTTTCTATCCATTTTCTATTGTTTCTATCTGTTTCCATCTGTTTCTATCTGTTTCCATCTGTTTCTATCTGTTTCCATCTGTTTCTATCTGTTTCTATCTGTTTCCATCTATTTCTATCCGTTTCCATCTGTTTCTACTGTTTCCATCTATTTCTATCCGTTTCCATCTGTTTCTACTGTTTCCATCTATTTCTATCCGTTTCCATCTGTTTCTACTGTTTCCATCTATTTCTATCCGTTTCCATCTGTTTCTACTGTTTCCATCTATTTCTATCCGTTTCCATCTGT
>NW_019525403.1:2983361-3041102 GCF_002814215.2 Seriola lalandi dorsalis | reverse complement strand
AAAAATGAAAAAAAAGCCGAGAGGCTGCAGAATATTTTAAAGGTCTACTGTTCATGGGCTTGTTTTCAATCTAATACACAGTCATATGGATCCAGAGACTAAGGGACATACATCATTAAGTAGCTGCACACAGGGACATGATGGTGAGGGGAACAGTAGAACTACGTTACTGAGGAGGGCCCTCACAAAGACAATTATTAAAACATTGTTTTCATCTTTAAAGTAATCTATTACTGCTGGCTGGATAAACAGTTCTTGTATCTGAAACAGTATTAGCTTCTAAAGCTTCACAGCTTAAGGGAATAAGGGACTAATGTTAAAAGAAGAATATCTGTTTTCTCAGTGAACAGACCTTAACTTTGGGACTGTGTTGTTTGCGGAGGATATTAATAATTCATAGAATGATTCAAGTTCATTTAGAGGACATAATTTGTTGTTTATATACCAAGAGAAACCAAAAGCTCCAAAAGAGGAGCGAGTGGAGACACTTAACCCGCATTTTAAAGGGGGAGCAAAGTCGAATTCCCGATGAGTGAAGATATAGTTAGTTCAGAGAAGATGAAGTGCGTCAAGAGACTCTGTCACAAAGTTGTCATGGAGACCTATTCAAAGGAACCGGGGATCCATGACAGATAACCTCTGAGGGTGTATCCACAAGAGACAGGAGTCACGTATTGACTACCGTGTGTGGACACGTGTGTGTGTGTTTTGCGCTGTAGGGCAGCCATAAGGAAAGTGAGGTGGTCCTAGGGGGGTTTTTTAGGCATGAACATGAACTGAAAGGATTGTTTCAGAGATTAGCTCGAGCTCTGATGAAGCTGATCTCCGAGGGGTTTTGGCTGAACTAGTGACGGACGAGCCGCGTGTGGCGTTAAGGTCGCGGAAAGACGGGCCTTTAGTATCCCTTGCCTCGGTGAGGTAGGGCAGGGTACCCCCCCCCAAAGTCAAGGCTGCATGCGCCCGTTGAGGCAACTCCACGCTTCCTTGCGGCCTCCTTGTCGATAATGTCTTCACCCGAACAACCGACAGAAAAGGTGACATGAAAACTGTTGAGCGCGGCAACCATGTTGAGTCCCTGCCTGTGCTGGTCCAGGTGCAGCACCACCGTTACACTTAACATGGACCGGACATACACAAGTCCACAATCTGGTGGTCCAGGGTCATCAATGAAAGTTGTGGCCCTTGTGGCAATTTGGATGTGATCAGGAAGGACTTGTCAGTAAAGTCTGTTGCTATAACAGAAAGTCATACTATAATCAATGCGTATCAAGCTTCCAACATAAATCCTAGTATGAGTTTGACTTCAGAGTCTCAGACTCAAACGCACACACAAAGAAAACAACATCTGTATTCACCTGATGTTTTCATCAGACCTCAGAGAGAGAGAGAGTGAGAGAGAGAGCTTCAGTCTTGGCTTCAGAAATAGACTGACCATCAGAATGATTGACTGTATCTTCCAGGTCGTCACTTTACCATGGTGACAACATCTGCCCACAGACAGACAGGGAGACAGACAGAGAGAGAGAGAGTGTGCAAAAGAGACAGACAGGCAGAAAGACAGACAGACAGACAGACAGATAGACACCTGCCAAAGTACTCACACCTCTGTGGTAGTACACACACACACACACACTCAATTAAACTCTGACCTTTAAATCTTAGAGGAAGCTTTGTAACAACATTACTTAGTTTGTAGGATTCGATTTAATTCACTTTTATATCAGTTATATCTGTTTATATATATCACCGGATTTTAACAGACATTATCTGGAGGCACTTTACAGAGTTAGGTCAACACCTTATAATATAATTATTCTAATGATGAAACAGAATAATGAAATGCTAATGTGTGATCCATATCAATGAAAACACCTGCGGACACACTTCATCTTTTATTATATTCATATTGATCTCAACAACAAATTATACAAATATCCAACTGAATAACAAGAAAGAAAGAAAAATAGAAAAATGAAACATGAGAGTAAAGATCAGATTGGCCACAAGTGTAAAATGAAAGAAAGGAATGACCTAACCGCTGTACATCATGGAGTCACTGTCAATGTAAAACTGATCTGAAGACAGTTCAGACACTTTTTTATCAGAGGAACATGGTCGATGTGGTTCTAACAGGATCCAGGTCTCTCAGAGCGACTCATCGGGTTTTTATTATTCATACTGTTTCCGCTGTGTAGTCCATTGCTGCTTGTTGTAGTTTTTGATTGAAGGAATGTCTGTGTTGAGTCGGCATCACCAGGTGAGTCCGATTCGCCACACCTTGGCCACGATGTCATGTCTGTTACAGACTGCATTACTTGAGCAGATGAGGATGATGATGATTTGCCTTCATCAGTCAGTTCGATGTAGGTTGTGGCTGTAATGATGATGTGTACTGTCTCTTTAAATGTCACGACACTTTGAAGTTTGGCACAAACAAAATATATTTTAATATATTTAACAAAAAAATATGAATCCAATATGATTTAATATAAAGAAAATGAACATTTAAATCAGAATGATTTCATTAAACACAGTGAGATACAGTGATAAGAACATCTTCATTAATTGTTTTAATTTTAGGGTCCCTGAACTCAACACCATCGTGTCCATTAAAGGATATGTCAATAGGACTTAATTCATGTTCATGGTCCCTGAAGATGAACCCTGACGGACTCAGTTTCTACCCAGAGGTCAATGACCTCTCACCTCACACCTTTAACCGTCGGACCTGAAACCACACCCCAAAGAAAAGCTTGTCCAGACTGACGAATCACTGCTGCGTGATTCAGTTTGAATGTGTTTGAGATGAATTTACTCTTCATTCGCTTTCTGTTTCCTTCACCAGCTGTTCAAAAATGATTTCGTGACCGTCATCTTCATCAACATAAACTGTCATCATCATCATCATCGCTCTAATCACAATCATAATCATCATTAAACGCATGGCGAGATCATGGCTCAGCTTCACTCTCATGAGTCCATGTCCTAGCATCGCCGGCCCGCTGTCGGTCAGAGACAGCAGCATCTTCATCCTCGTCCCCCCCCACACACACACACACACACACACAGAGGGACAGAGTCAAACAGCTGTCTCCTGGTCCTCTCTCTGGATCATCTGGTAGTGCTGCCTGTTCTCCAGGTAAGCAGCCAGTTCAGCATCTTGAGCCTTCTCTGCTCTGTTCTTAGGAGTGTCCCCCTGCAGCAGACAAAGACTCACAGTTAGAGACCAGGTCTTGTTAAAGCTAGCAGATATAGGTCAGGTTCGCCTCTGTGTCTCCGTGTAACTGTCTTTAGTCATCTGAAGACATCAGCTTGAGATCAGACACGGCACAGACTAAAACCACGAGCTGAAACAATAAAGTTTTTTATCCTGTTTTGAGGATGTGAAGACGGAGGACGGCGGGCAGCACACATCACACTGACAGAAGAAAAGTACGGTGACTGAGAGGAGCCAATCTATGACGGAACTGCTGCTGCGTCAGGATGTGTAGAAAACAACAGGGGTGGGTGTTTTGACACATCATCCACAGCCGTGAGAGAAACAAACGCTCCCGTAGAAAACGAACATAATTATCAAGTCGTTCCACCATCATCACTTTTAATTGCTGCCACTGGGTAAAACAAAGCTGGAGTTTTGCAGCTTTTCAACCGACTGCAAACAAAACTATCATTAGTCTGATCGTTCTATCTCCACTCAGTGATCACTTTATTAGGAACAGCAAACTAACATTGGGTAGTTCCTCGGTTCTTCACGTCATGTTGAAACTTTCCTCATGTTGACCTGACTGCATCACATTCATGCTCCTGTCTGCTGGGTGAGTTAGCAGGTGTACAGGTGTTCCTAATAAAATGCTGAATGACATCACACTGTGCGTTGTTACGGGCTGAACTGTGAACAAGCGCAAACTCCAAACACAACACAAACACATGTATCTATGGGGAAGGAGCCACTGACTCACTTCCAGAGTTTAGAACGGACTCTAATTAGTCGAGTCCAGTATGTATGTGTGTGTGTGTGTGTGTGTGTGTGTCTTTGAGCTGATTTGGAAACACTCCCACAGAGACACAGAGAGAGAGAGAGAGAGAGAGAGACAGAGAGAGGGAGCTGAGCTTTATTTAAGACCAGTAACACAACACAACTGGCGCTACAACCTCCAGTTTACACCTCTCTCACACACACACACACACACACATACACACAGACCAGAGGGACAGAGTGAGGGAGCGAGTGGGAGAGAGGGAGAGAGAGAGAGAGAGAGAGAGAGATTTATAGTGAATGTCAAACCACAGTCTTTGTCTCTGTCTCCTCCTCTCTGAATCTAGGTCACTGCTGAGTCCAGACAGTGAGGAGCTTTTCTACATGGTTGAAACCTCCCTGTTAAAACTGAACACACACACACACACACGCACACACACTACAAGCACACGCACACCCACGCACGTACACACACACACACACACACACACACTGCTATACGATTGACCATAGACTGATGGACCCGATGGATCCACCTAATGACCTCACCCAAACAGAGGTTGTAGTGGTGTAAATGTTGGGCTACACACCTGCACAGGTGAGTAACGAACCTACCTGCAGGTCTGTTTTCATCAGCGAGGCTCCTGCTTCTACCAGGTAATGACAGATGGTCCTGTGGCACAGCGATGCAGCTCGATGAAGAACCGTCTCCCCGCTGGTCCAGGTCCAGAGATACAAGGGTACAGAGAGAAAGAGAAAACCATTAGCCAACAGCATCTCTCGTCTTCTGGGAGTCCAGCACCTCTGATGTTCGGACTCTCCGCCGCCTCTGTTTGCTTTAAGTTTATTCTCTTTATCATATGGTTCTTGTTTCTCTGCCGGACTGCGTCTCTGCAATAAGTCCACAAAACTAATTTAATCATTATTACAGAACAAAATGTGAATATAACCCCTTTATAACCTCTTTATAAAAATGTTGAGTGGTCTCCATGACAACAGTGTGACTGTACTTACTGCAGTTTTTCTGTGACATCCAGCAGGTCAGTAGGAGCTGGAACACAGAGGAAAGGAGGTGACTAACAGACACATCGGAGCGGAGGATGACTGACTGACATCTTTTGTTTAATCAAACATCTGTTTTCAAACATCTGTTTTCTTTAAAACATCTGTTTTCTTTAAAAAAAAAAAATTTTGGTTACAATTAAACATGTCTGATTTCCATCAAACATCGCGTTTTCAACATCTGTCAGTTTTCAATGAAACTTATCTCTCTTTCTAATCAAACATCTGTTTTCAAACATCTGTCTCTTTTCAATCAAACATCTGTCTGTTTCTGTTCTCTACTAGAATCAGATTGAATGTCATTTCAAAATTATGGTTAAACTGTGATGGACGCTTGGTTTCCTGTGTTACCGTTGTCAAGAATGTAGCGGACCATCTCTTTGCTTCCTGTACTGACAGCATGGTGCAACAAACTGCAGTCTGATTGGTCCAGAACAGTGAGGTCCGCCCCCTTCAGGTGCAGCTCCTGCAGCTTTTAATAAAACACATTTAAAGAGGAAAACAACTTTTTAACTGATCAGTTATTGTTGATATTAACAGAAACATCTTCTGCCTTAAAGCTGCAGCAGTTGAAAATGAAAAAACAATGTGTGACCTTTGACCTCATAAACTTTATATGTGCTGACAAACAGTCTCTTATCTACACATCAGCAGGCATAGAGCAAGATTAGCATTAGCAAGATTAGCATTCACGTGATGTCCTTTTTGTGTCCACCTGATTTTCAGCTTTTTAACTTCTGAGAACATCTGGCTCTGTATCCAGATGTTCAGCAGCCAGTGGCCACATCTGTGATGAATGATACTGAAACATTGATGATGGATTAATGACAGTGGTACTCACCTTCTTTACGTCTTTGTTCTTGACACACTCGATCAACACCTCTGAGAGAGAGAGAGAGAGAGAGAGAGAGAGAGAGAGAGAGAGAGCAACAGAGGTCAGGATGTCTCAGAGTCGACACAAACTCCTGTCGTCATGGAGCTAAACATGTGGTTTCATGTGTCTGCTTTGCGTGTTTCCAATGGATGGATCAGGAAAAAAAAGAGGCAGAGATCAGTTCTTATTACTGACACAGTGAATCTCACATTCGTCTGTTTTCACTCGTTTTATTAATTTTTCTTATCATGGTGTCAACTGATAATTATTGTCTAGATGGTGGAGAGCAGCACAGCGTGAAAACACACACACACACACACACACACACAAGCAGCCAAAGGCCGATGGTGTGTGTTTCTTTATCTGTTAATGAGAGCAGTGACTGTATTTATATATATATTTATTCAAGTTTGCAGAAGCTGTTTATTTGCACTGTGTTTCTGGTTTAATTCTACTGTATCTGTGTCTCATGTTGATGGTCCCATGATATTAGAACTGATGTTATACTGAAGTATATGAACTGAATAAAACATGGAGTGAATAACCTACACATACTTCATATTTACTGATGAAACTGAAGCAGCAGCTGAAGCAGAAGTGTTTTATATATATATATATATATATATATATATATATCTGAGACTAAGCTAAGGGAGAAATGGCTAAGCACGCCTCTTGAACTCCTGCCATTTAACAAAAAAAATTACGTCATATCAGCAAAATCTTTACACCTTCATCACCACAAGACCTTCCTGTACATTTCTGTGCATGTAAGTGTCCCTAGAGTCAAAAATGTTTTTCTGTTTTACTCTGAAAATCTGCTTCTGAATCTGCATCGCAGTCTATGGAACAGTTGAATGGAGGCTGCTAGTTCAAATTCTGTAAGTCTCTGTGCTTCGGTAAACACATCATCTGAAAGAAGACAAATTTTCCTACATTCAGGAAAGAAAAGAAATTTGTTGCTGAAAACGAGTTTAATAGCTGACACCCTTGGGATCACCTTAAAGGTTAAATGATGTCTCTAGGTGAAAGTATGCTGACATTATTGAAGTTCAAAGAGGAGAGTTTTCGAGGATTTGAACATGGGCTCCATTCATTTCTAGGGGATAAAATTGTACAAAAAGATGCATATTTCAAGTATAAAGTTATAGCTGTTGGAAAAAAAGAAAAAAAGGAAGAAGCTGACCATAGCTTTAGAGAGAAAGTTTAATGTAGCCTATGGGAAACTGAAGTGTATATAATGTAGAAACTCCGTTATCAGTCTATTAGGAACAACCCAGCTCAGACTGAGTCAGTGTGACACGACAGTCTGTGGTGAAGCTGCTTCACAGGTGTCGATTAACCTTAGCGACGTTTTGTGGAGTTACACCGATATGTTTCATGTCACTGAGGTCGGTTTAAAAGCACCTCTCTATAAAAACATCGTGATAATAATGTCTTCATCACACACTGTTCATGCCACCGACAGGCTGAGTGTTCGACTGCGGCAGGCTGACTATGAGAAGAATGTTTATTAGGTTGACCTCGATACTCGCTCTCACTCCGTCTCCCTCTAAATAGTCAAGTCCTAATCCAGTTACGTTAGGCTTAGTGTGTGTGTGTGTGTGTGTGTGAAAGAGAGAGAGAGAGAGAGAGAGAGAGAGAGAGAGAGGGGGAAGACTTCAAAAAACCTCTAAGAGCTTTTGTGGCTGCAAGACAAATCAAAAACAACACACACACGACAAAACCCAACACACACTCTGAATGTAGGAATTAAATGAATTTAGCCCAGGGAGGGAATTAAACTAACCAGAGAAAATGAGAGGGAGTCTTAAGACATGAGAGGAGGTGGAGGAGGAGGAGGAGGAGGAGGAGGAGGAGGAGGAGGAGGAGAGAGAAGAGGAGAGAGTTTATAAAACCATAGACCAGTCTCTCTCTTTCTGTCTCTCACAGACTTAAATTAGGCACAACTTTCCTCCCTCACTCTCTTTCTCTCTCTCTCTCTCACACACACACACACACACACACACACACACACACAAACCACACACACACACAGCTCCCACAAGGGTCAGACAGGTTGACTGCATCAAACTGAGGAGTTCAATGGAGCAAGTGACATGTGGTACATCTGTCTGTGTGTGTGTGTGTGTGTGTGTGTGCGTGTGTGTGTTCTGAATTTAAACGATTCCTTGAATAAATCTGATTCTTTTCAAAACGAATTACGCAAATTAATAAAAACAGTCATTCATTCAAGTTCAGCTGAAGCTAACATGAGCTGCAGTCTGCCAGCAGCCAATCATATCACTGGTCTCCTCGCTCTGAAACAGCCAATCACAGTGGAGTCTGAGGGGAGTCTTCAGCTGAACAGCAGTAAGTGACCTTACGATCATCATCTACTGACTTTTCTACATTTAAACATCTTTGTGTCACTGTTGTGTGACTGACAGCAGATTGATGTCGCTCCACAAACAGATGAGGTTCTGTAGCACCTGTCTGTCTACCTGTCCTTCCACCTGTCTGTCTACCTGATCACCATGTGGTCCTGTCATAAACCTTTTAGTCACGTGACAGTGTTCCTTTTCATCAGCTGCTATAACAGACATTTTAAAATAGGAGTGCTCGTGTATCAGCTACTCAAACATAGACAAAGAAACACGACTGAGCCCGATGCAAGAGAACAACACAACGGTGAAGCTGACAGAAACAAAGCTGCAGCCCCCTCACACAAACTCCCAGCATGCAAAGTGACGGCGACAGGAGACAGGTGGAGAAAAAGTGTCAGAGAACTGTCTTATGTCTTTGTCTCATCCCCCATCGCCTCACACACACACACACACACACACACACACACTCAGCAACTTGTATTACAATCTTTGTGAGACAATTTTAAGTTTTAAACTGAAGACACATATAACAGTGTGTGTGTGTGTGTGTGTGTGTGTCACCTTGTTCTCTCTCTCTCTCCGCTTCACTCGTCTTCTGGCTCTTTTCCTGTCTGGAGACGGAGACACACACAGAGGATGTTTCAGACCTGTTCAGTCCTGTTCAGACCAGTACAGTCCAGTTCAGACCTGTTCAGTCCTGTTCAGACCAGTACAGTCCAGTTCAGACCTGTTCAGTTCTGTTCAGTCCTGTTCAGACCGGACATCCATCTCAGGTCATCTGATCATAGATTGGAAAGCTCTAAGTTCAGGTGTGAATACACTCAAGACGCAGTGAGGACGTGATGCAGCTGAGTGTTACAGATGTTGGTGTGAGCAGGTCTATGGATCCAGGGTTTTGTCAGACCGGCTGGACTGTAAGCTGGGTACTTTAAATCACTCTTTTAAAGCTGGGGAGGGTGGCAAGAGAGCGATCAGGTCTGGATGGGATGACTCCACACACTGCTATATGCGACTCCATGTCACTGCTGGCTAACATTAGCGAGCCAGCTAACAGGATGTCAATTAAAAACCAGCGGAGTCACGAGGAGGTTAGGCTTTCTGCTCAAACCACCAGACTGGAAACAAGTCGACCCCCCAACCTGTTAGAGTGACGTCGCTGTGAGGTCACTGAACCTCTGTATAATAACTTATGGTTCACATGACAGAGAGATTATAATTAATTCCATAATAATACAATATAATCATAATGAACAACTGGTCATTATAAACTAATGAGAAATTAAACGACCTCCTGTGTTTCACTGTGAAGCAGTTCACACTCTTTACTACAAATCAAATAGATCAAACCGATACACACATTTTATACCCATATAATAAACATATAAATATGACTGTATTTATATGTTTTATAGCTGGTTACATTAAATGAAGCAGAACTTCTCATTGTTTGAATTAACATTTGGAGATAAAACACACAGAGAGACATTTATCTGAGTGGACATGTGACCTCACACACACGCACACACACACACACACACAGGACTGGCCTACATGTAGTCATTTGTCAGAGTGGTGGTGTTTTAATGAGCAGAGAAGAATTTTACTTTAATGAGCAGAGAACTGTGACGAGAGACTGAAACTGTCAGAATCAAAAGAACTTTACTTGTTAATGAATATACAGTAAGTCTGAGCAGATCTGTATCTAACTTCCTACCATAGTAGAAACACAGCAGAGACAGTAGAAAACACAGTAGAGACAGTAGAAACACAGTAGATACACAGCAGAAACACAGTAAAGACAGCAGAAACACAGTAGAGACAGTAGAAAACACAGTAGAGACAGAAGAAACACAGTAGAGACAGAAGAAACACAGAGACAGTAGAAAACACAGTAGAGACAGTAGAAACAAGGAGACAGTAGAAAACACAGTAAAGACAGAGGAAACACAGTAGAGACAGTAGAAACACAGTAGAGACAGTAGAAACACAGTAGAGACAGTAGAAACACAGTAGAGACAGTAGAAACACAGTAGAGACAGTAGAAAACACAGTAGAGACAGTAGAAACACAGTAGAGACAGTAGAAAACACAGTAAAGACAGTAGAAAACACAGTAGAGACAGAGGAAACACAGTAGAGACAGAAGAAACACAGTAGAGACAGAAGAAACACAGTAGAGACAGTACAAAATATAGTAGAGACAGAAGAAACAAAGTAGAGACAGTAGAAAACACAGTAGAGACAGAGGAAACACAGTAGAGACAGAAGAAACACAGTAGAGACAGAAGAAACACAGTAGAGACAGTACAAAATATAGTAGAGACAGAAGAAACAAAGTAAAGACAGTAGAAAACACAGTAGAGACAGAGGAAACACAGTAGAGACAGAAGAAACACAGTAGAGACAGTACAAAATATAGTAGAGACAGAAGAAACAAAGTAGAGACAGTAGAAAACACAGTAGAGACAGATGAAACACAGTAGGGAGTAGAAACACAACAGAGACACAGTAGAAACAGCGGAGACACAGAAGAAACACAGTAGAGACACAGAAGAAACACAGTAGAGACACAGAAGAAACACAGTAGAGACACAGAAGAAACAGCAGAGACAGCAGAGACACAGTAGAAACACAGTAGAGACAGAGGAAACACAGTAGAGACAGTACAAAGCACAGTAGAGACAGAGGAAACACAGTAGAAACACAGTAGAGACACAGTAGAAACAGCAGAGACACAGTAGAGACACAGTAGAGACAAGTAGAGACACAGTAGAGACAGCAGAGACACAGTAGGAACTGGACCTATGTGACCTCAGTGTATAATTATATTATTATGTGACACTGACTCTACTGATAAATAAAAGCTTCACTTTCTCTCGAGTATAAATAACTATATCATTTAAACACGTTTACTGACCTCAGTCTTGGTTTGAAATCAGCCGCAGTGGTGTTAGAGCGATGGATACAACCGGCCCTGTAACGATAATAATGATTAATTAATAATTAATGATCGATTTAAAGCTGCGTTAACCGATTCCCAGGGCAGCAGAGCAAACAGAAAACACATTGATGTGTTATCAGTTTATAAAGATGTGATGGTGAATGTCACAGGAAACATCTGGAATAATGAGCTCCGGTCTACAATGTCACAACTGCTTCATCAAAGTCCAAACTCTGGGTCACAGTATTTCTTCAATCACGTGGAAACTATTTTTACAGCCGGTTTTCCATTTTGTCAGTAAGCAACACCATATATTGATCCCTCATATAAAACATGAGTTCAAACATGGACCAGCAAAGTTCCACCTGACCTCTTTAATTTGAGAGGATTATGTTCACCCCCTCTGCTGTACTCTCTGTTGGCACCGTGGATTCCTTCATTAACTATTTAAACCTCTTGATTTAATGTTCACTGACCTCAGGCGTTTTTTCTAAATAGTAATGAGCCTAAACCAAAGCCTATTTTATAATTGTTTGTTTAAAGATATAAGGGATGTTTTATTTTTATTTCGCGGATAAATGGAGATTCATATTTAATTTCCCTGTAACCTAATAATTTGCACAACTCTCAGAGACCTCAGCTTCTCTCCATCCATTAGTGCTTTTAAAATTTTACTAGGTTGCACCTCATTGATCCTGGTCTGTGTTGATCCTATGGTTGTTTGTGTATGTTTATGTCTATAGTCACACTTTAAACAACATGGATCTTTGAAGTCACTGTCCTTGATTTTCTTATATAATTCTGTAGTCTCCGCAAAATCCCACATTTTCTCTCAGCTGACCGGTAATTCAACTGTGAACTATACTGAGTTTCAGAACGTCAAGCTGGGAAGAATTTAGGGTGTAGTAGTCAGGAAAGACTCATCATAGGGTTAGGCCATTGGACTGATCATAAGAGTAATCATAGGACCAATCTCAGGACTAACAGGGTTAGAGCATGGGACTAATCATAAAACCAATTGTAGGATTACTCATAGGGTTAGGTCATAGGACTAATTATAAGACTAATCAAAGGATTAGCTCATGGGACCAATAATAGGACTAATCATAGAGCTAGATCATAAGACTAATCAAAGACAAATCATAGACCAA
The DNA here is from genome assembly GCF_002814215.2 of Seriola lalandi dorsalis. Lineage (NCBI taxonomy): Eukaryota > Metazoa > Chordata > Actinopteri > Carangiformes > Carangidae > Seriola > Seriola lalandi. The sequence goes on along the minus strand of NW_019525403.1, from coordinate 3,028,733 downwards.
TCCTAGGTCTAGATCATAAGACTAATCATAGAACCAATCATATATCTAGATCATAGGACTAATCATACAATTAACCATAGAGTTAGATCATGGGACTAATCATAGGACTAATCATAGAATTAGATCATGGGACTAATCATAGGACTAATCATAGAGTTAGATCATGGGACTAATCATAGGACTAATCATGGGGTTAGATCATGGGACTAATCATAGGACTAATCATGGGGTTAGATCATGGGACTAATCATAGGAGTAAATAGGACTAATCATAGGGCTAGTCATAGGGCTAATCATAGAACTAATCATAAGACCAATCATAGGGCTAATCATAGGACCAATCATAGGCCGACTTACAGGACTAATCCTAGCACTAATCATAGGGTTAGATCAGGGTTCTGAATTCCTTCTGAAGCGACTGAAGTTATTAAAATGTGAACATGCGACACACTTAACCACATACAATCTATTGCCCTCCTCCTCCCACCCTATCTCAATACAACATCACAGTTTCATCTTACACTTGTCTGCTAACCATTGTGTGCCATTACATGTTGTTAGTGTGGTTGTACTTGTATCTTATTTTCACTGATAAAAGCAAAGAAGATACAACCAGCAGCTTGAACATACGAGTACACACAGTACAGAGTGTGACAATCTGAAATCATACTAACCTGCTGAGTTTGCTGGTCACAGGCGTTGTGTTGTGTGTTAAGGCTTCAGCCGCAGAGCTGTCACTGTTGACTCGCTGCCTCTGGGAGGAACTACGGGAGAACACAAAGGAAACACAGTCAGTGAGTAAACTGCAGCCAGATCAGAGGCAGACAGGAATAAATGTTCCCTCCACTGAGGACAGATAGTCGCACAGCTCCCGGTGCGAAGGCATGGAGATGTTCTGCGGAGAATGTGAACCATGGAGTCTGTTCGTTCACTTACAATGAAATGATGACTGAAGTGCAGAACCACTGTAGTGATATTCACCTTCCAAATAAGAGTCTCAACCAGGTAAAAAGAACTTACTGGAGGTTCTGTTGGGCAGCTCTACAGCTACACACACACACACACATATATATACACACACAGACAGAAACACACAAACACCATCTCCACGAACTGGATTAACCTTCAAAATAAAAGTATCAACATGGTAAGAGGGAATTATTGGCTCCGTTGTACAAAACCTTATGCAATTTATACTGCCGAACACAGAACCACAGACACTTTCAAAATAAGAGTCTCAAAATGTGGGGTCATAGCGGTATAGCTTAATTGCAGATCAACTTCTGTTAGGGCATGTATGTGTGTACACATACATACATGTCTTGCTATGGTTGTGGGGACAAATTAAGTTTTGAAACCATCAGTGTGAGGTCATCTTGGCCGTGACAGCTTCAAAAGGTATTTTGAGGGACTCGAGCGGTCGACATAACAACTCTACTCAGGGTCTAGCAGCAGATAAAGTGACAGTGACAGTGTCGCTGACGCATGAATCAAGTATTTTAACCTTACAGAGTGAAAATACACTGATTTCATTTCTTCTAGATTCTTGTGACTTTGACATGATCAATCTTCTGTAAGTGACGTTTCAACTGCTCAGTGTAAACTGACACTGTGTGAGAGCATCGGTACAAACATCATAAAAAAAACAAATGTTTTGTGTGTAGGTGTATTTCAGTGTTTGTCAGAGACACAGGGGGAGAGAGAGGCCAAGCAGAGAGAGGTAATTATAGTGGGAGGGAAAACGTTCACCTCTTGCCCTGCGTGGGCAAACTGCTGCACTGTTTGTGTGAGACAGTGTGTGTGAGTGTGTGTGTGTGTGTGTGTGTGTCAGCACAGCAGATTGGCGTGACTCTCGAGTGCATTTCATTTCTCTACATCCATCCTAAACCCAGCTCTCCCTCTCTCTGCCCCTGCCTCTCGGCCTCATCTCTCCTCCTCGTCCTCCCACTCGCTGCACTCAGCATTGCAAATCAGACCGCCAACACACATGCACACACGTGCACACACACACACACACACAGCCAGAAGGAAGTGTTATTAGGATCAGAAGGTTGAGTTGTTCAGCTGTTCTCACATTGTACCTGTTACTTTGTTTATTCTGTTCTCAATGTTAATCTGTCTGTTTACGTTGGTTTACATCAGCATCATCTAACACTGTTGTTCTGAGGATATTCAACATGTTTTTCACATCATTAAACTGAGGAGACATGATCCTAAAGCAAACAGCCTCAGACTGTTAGTAGAGTTTAGTTAACTAACTCATTTTAAACATGTCTAACTTCACATTCTGGGAAACTGGTCTCAGACTTTACTGTTTATAATATCAACACATACTGACAGGCTGTGGGATGGATATATATATATATATATATATGTGTGTGTGTGTGTGTGTGTGTCAATATATGAAATTGTTCTAATTTCTAATAGGTTTCATATATAAGTTTTACATATATGTATATATAAAATAAAAATATATATCATATGGAAATTCAATATATTTACATTTTGTCTGAGGACCTCACTGAGTGACGCCAAATTTGGTTCATCCGCCGCTGAAAATAGTCCCCAAATTTGTTAAAAACTACAGCGAGCAGCTGTTTGAGGAAACTGAGCCTCTAAATATTAAACTACATGTCTGTGAGGAGTTTGTACAGACACACAGAGGGAAGCCAGACAGTATGAAGCTGAGACACTGTTGGTTTGGATCTTGTTGAGGATCAATGAGGCAAATGTAGAATATCAGCAGACTTAGAGAGAAGAGAGAAAGTCTTCCTCCTCCTCCTCTTCCTCTGTGAATCAGCTTCTCTATGTCAAAGAGCGCCGATAAACAGCCGCTCTAACAGGTTCCTGTAGGTGAGGATTAATCCGTGTGAATATGGTTAAAAGGATTTAATATGGAGGCAGAGGATATGTGTCACACACACACACACACACACACAACCAGAGCTAATGTTATAGTAACACTTGGCTGTTTCTGAGAAGGAAAACAAACTGTGGAAAATATTATTCAAGTATTTACACACACACACACACACAGTGAAATCAGATCTGTGTGGCCAATCAGAGTATGAGTGAGTGTGTTTCAGCTTGCAATGCAATAGCATTAAAGGCATATACTATTTCTGCATACTTATTCGTCTTATTCATCTTTCGTATAGGAAGTTTAGCGCATAACTAGTCCCGCAGCTAGTAGTTATGAGCAGCTAGTGCTCATAGAGAGAGATTACAGTTCAGACTGGATAGTACAACAGTAATTAAAGCAGCAGACACACTGAATTTACTTGGAGCTTCGAGCTATAGGAACTGTTTAACCATCATAGCAGCTCTCCCATAGACCGCAATACAAATTCAGAAGCTAATAGCAAACAGCAGGTCTTAGCAGGTGCTACTAACGCAGCAACCAGGCAGAAGGTAGGTTATAAAATTTCAATCTTAGAAGCTATCGTATATATTATTATTATTTTGGCCAGTCATAACAGCTTCAAAAGGCTTTTTGAGGGACAACTGCAGTGACTGAGGTCAGTGTCAGGATTAGTCTCTACGACATGAATGAAACTGAAAGTAACGTCGTATGCACAGATTGAGACGAAAGGAGTTTAGTAGCAGGCACATTTAAAATTTCTCCAGGAATTTTCTAGTCATTGGTTATTTTTCTTTGAGGACTCATTAAGGAACTCATTAGAAGGGCTTTCCCTCACCAAACATCAGAGGTGGACATAGCACCCAACATCAATATTTGAGTGAAAGTACAGATCCTCCTCATCAAATATTACTCCAATACAAGTGAAAGTTGTTCAGTACTTGATTTTAAAAATACTTAAGTATTCAAAAGTACATATTTTTTATGTCAACACATTGTTGTATTGTCTATTTACAGAATTGAATGACTCTGAAATAACCAACTGAATACACTGAGTTCCTTGTAGAACCTGTAGAATAAAAAGCTTGTAGAATATTCTATAAAGCCTGTAGAAATGGCCATATAATAATAATGGGAATTATTGGGAATTAATGGGAATTTAGGGGAACTAACTGGGAATATATTATATATATATTATATATGTTTATTCCACAGGCACAAATGTGTGCCTTCAATAGTCTCTGTGCTTCAGGCTCAAAAGTTTGGTCCAGTCTTCTAGAAATCTTCTGTACATGTGATGGAGGCGTGCACGGTGCCAGTAGGGGGCGTGGTCTCGTTAGCCATGCAGTAAGCAGTGTGCGCTGTGCATGTGATTGAGGAATGGCATGGATCTTCAAGTGTATCTGAATGGCATCTGTTTGTTTTAGTCAAGATTATGCTAAAATATACTTTCCTCAGCTATATTTAAGTTCGCTATGAAGAGCCAACCTTCAATTTTGAAAATTCCCAGTTTATTCCCGTTTATTCCCATAATTTCCCAGTTTATTCCCATAAATTTCCCACGGAAAGTTTCCATTTTTTGAAAATTCCCGGAATTTTGCAACCCTAGTAGTAACCAAGAAGCTTCTCTGCAGAGCCTCGTGCTCATAAACAGTACTCTGACACCTGGAGCTCATCTTCACCAAACTCTGCCTGTGTGTAACAGAGTGTACATACGATGTGCACCAATAGAGAAGCATAACAATATATGTATTTGTTATTGTGTCAGACTGAAACTAGCAAAAACACTCGTGTTGTGCTTTGTGGTGGGTGTAAGATATGATGGTGTGTTACGTAACGTTAATGTGTGCCATGATGTCTGTGTGACATGAATGAGGCTCTGCAGAGAACACAGACTGTTGACACAGTGCTGAGTAGTTAAAGTGTGTGTGTCCGCATGGAGATGATCTGGAGCTTTCACACTATTCACACATACACACTTTAACAACTTTTTTTGTGTGAAGAAAGGTTAAACAACAATGAAAACATCACTTCATCCAAACTTACCTTCAGTCAGCTCCATACAAAACACACCACATTATTAATACATGAAATACTCAATGTAACACATTTGTCCTCAGAGTATGTGCAGTTATGTCCATAAACATCTGTCTACAGCTGTATAAGGACTAAACCTACATGTGCTTCCTTTACACTGGTTTTTATGTCAGTGACACAACAGGAAAAATTAAAAATTGTTTGTTTTATTTATGATGTTTGCAGACAAACAGAAGTTTTTCCATAAACAGGTCACAGATTCACATGAGGAGGAGGAAAGATCTTTAAGATGATGAGCTGTATGTATACACCTACACACACACACACACACACACACACGCACACGCACGCACACACAGTATGAATTACGTAGTTCCACTTCATGCAGGCTTTACCCTCTAACAGGCTCTATAGGCTCCTGTGAAGCAGAGATTTCTCGACCAATCAGAGCGGACCCAGTGATGTCACTGACATTTATATTCTAATGATTTATTCTGCCTTCATGTGCAACCACAGATGGTGATGGAGCATCTCTGTATCATGAACAGAAGACGGTGATGATGAGTGTAAGATCTTCATCATGTGAATCTGAGCTGATGTTTTCATATTTAACCCTACAGTTTCCTCTGAGCAGAACTGTTAGTCCTGAGGGGGAGGGTCCTGGGGGGGGTCAATGTGATTGGTCATGATTGTCACATCCTCTGACATGCCCACATATAACGTCGTAACACTTCAGGGTGAAGGTTCAACCAGTGGAGACATTGACTTACCTGCTGTTTCCCAAGTTAAACAGGTCAGGAATGGATGAGGGGGACGTGCCTACTGTCGTCATGACAACCAGCTCAGGGTCCAGGATGAAAATCTCCTCCTGGGAGATTTCTGAGACGTAGTTGAGATGTTCCTGACGGAAGGAGAACAATCAGTTCATCAGCACTGAGCTGTGGGTGGAGCTTCACTGATTATCACACAAAACATTCAGGTAAGCTCAGGTGGGGGCGGACGTACCTGTGCTCTGTCTATCCTGTAGAAACGATCAGCTGTTGTAGCTGCAAATACAAACACAAAACGGAGTTAACCAATGAAACGTTGTCACTAAAGGTTTGTCATTATAAAACTGCTCATTAGTTGGCTTCTCATACAATAAATAATTTTAGACTACTGTTTTAATCTACTGTACTTCCTCAGGTAGTGGGCGGGGCCTTTATTTACCTGCAGCAGGGAACAGGTGTTTATGTCTAACTCCCTCTGTTTGATATGTAGAATTGGTCACAGCTGTATTTTAGTATGAAGCTTCATTTTGAGTCGCTCTCTCTTGAGTCTGTTGTTTTAAAGTACTGCATTATATTTTAATACAAACTTCTACAAAAGAAAGTGGTGCCTGCCTGTAAAAAAAGAGGTGTAGCCCTTAGACCACGGTCCGGTCACACACCTGGTTTATACGTGGTCGTTGTAAAACCAGACCTTTTTCCTGTGTGAATACTGAATCTGAAGTCGGCCATGTTCGGAGACAAAAACACCATCTGTGCTTTAAACTAACTGAGCATTGTGCAGCTGCATCTTCTCCCGATTCAAGTTCTCTGCTAATTCCATCAGGACCAGGGAGAGAGAGGCAGAGTGAGTGAGTGTGTGTGTGTGTGCGTGCATGTGTAACTGTTTCTCTCTGCGATATTTTTGGTAAGCTGCCGTATGATATTAATATTCATGACTTTCACCGACAAACAGATTCGGATGAATAACGCTTTTCTCACTCTGAGGGAGAACCAGCTCACAAACTTCAACTATAACCTACCGTCTAAACCTGTAACCTTTGGACCATCGTTGCTATTGGTTACAGTAAGATTGCAGGTTTTAAACAAGTCACAGTTAAGAGACTGTGTTTACCTGTGTGTTTCGGTATCTGTTGGCACTGAGACTGAAGAGGTGGGTTTACGGAGACAGTGATCTGTGTGGGTTGTCTCCTCTCAGCTGCTAATACAATGAACTCATCACAGTTCATCAGTACATTTTCAGCCCTGTAGCCTCCTAACAACTCATATTTACCAGAAATGTCATTCTTATAAACAGATGTTTCTGCACAATCACATCATGTATCTAAAAACTGTGAACTGACACTTGAAACTTTTGAGTTTATATCAGTTATTCTGTGGTGATTTGATGAATCTTAAAAAGATCATGATGTGAACACAGAATTAAATGAAATAAGTGATTTAGACTCCAGCTGATACTGTACTGCTCATGCATAAAGTTTTCTCCAGCATCAGAACACAGTGTCTTTTCTTTACTCAGTGTGTGTTTTTGTTTTTTATCATCACAGTTTTATACGTGGTGTTCCTCTGTAATGTGAGGGTTTACAGATGATGTCGGGTCCTCTCAGGAGAAGTCATCATTTCTCAATAAAAATGTTTCTCTCTTCTGTTCGAACTGTGAATTTTTGACAGGACGGATAAAAAACACTGTGTGACAGGTGTCACTGATGTTTACAGGGACTAAACATGTGACTCTGCAGGACTGAGAATCTATCATAGACATCTGCGTGACAGTTTAAAAGATTCATGATAGATTCAATTGACTGCAGGAATAAAAAGGCCGTAATAAATTCAACTGGCAGTTTAAAGTCCAAGTGTGTTATATATATATATATATATATATGTTGTTCCAGATGACTCAGTATTTGATTCGTTCATTCTGATCATCCTGTCTGGTTGTTGATGCATAAGCTATGTCTGCAATTGTTTCACAATAAAACCCTGTTAAGAAATGAAGGGTTTCTGTCTGCTGAAACGCTTCTAATCTGGAATGGTTAAAGGAGGTGTTGAGTTTATATCAGCAGTGTAATGCAGTAACTTTAAGGGCAAATGGGAGCAGATCAAAACAAGCCTTCTTACAATAATATGTCCAGTTCTATATATGAAGGGGGGAATTATAAATCAAGACCTGCCGCAAATAAACACCTATTACCTTCAGCAGGTGAGGTAATTAAACACCCCGGTCACTGTTTGATATTTGTTTGTTTGTTTGTTTCAAGCTGCTTTCAAGTTAATTTCATGGAAAAAACAGTGACAGACTAAGTAGCTAAATCTACAGTGAAGGAGCACTTTATTAGGAACACCTGCTTATTCATGCAATCATCCAGTCAGCCAATCATGTGCCAGCAGAGACAGTGCATAAAATCCTGCAGATCCAGGTGAGGAGAGTAAATGATGAACAATGTGATGTACTTACAGTCAAGGAAACACCACTTTGGAGATAATCTCTGTGAGGAAAGGATTTTTGGCTTGGCAGCCTCCTCCTGAATGACAGACAGACAGAGTAGTAAGGTTACAGAGCAGGTGGTAACTGACTGACAGTGGATCATGAGCTCAACTGACCTGAGGATGGAAGTTTTAGTTTATAGTGATCTATCTATCTCCAGAACAGGACCAACAAGCTAACAGAAAGGCTAACAGAATGGCTAACAGAGAGGCTAATAGCTAAGCGATGAGAAAGGCTAATAGAAAGGCTAATAGAATGGTTAGCAGAAAGGATAACAGAAAGTCTACTCGAAAGTCTATCAGAATGCATAAAGAGAAAGGCTAAAAGAAAGTCTAACAGAATGACTAACAGAAAGGCTAAAAGAAAAGCTAATAGCAAGGCTAACAAAAAGTCTGACAGAAAGGCTAAGAGAAAATCTAACAGAATGCATAAACAGAAAGGATAACAGAAGGTCTAACAGAATGGCTAACAGAATGGCTAACAGAATGGCTAACAGAGAGGCTAACAGCTAAGTGAACAGAAAGGCTAATAGAAAGGCTAATAGAATGGTTAGCAGAAAGGATAACAGAAAGTCTAATCGAAAGTCTATCAGAATGCATAAACAGAAAGGATAACAGAAAGTCTAACAGAATGGCTAACAGAATGGCTAACAGAAAAGGCTAACAGAAAAGTTAACATAAAGGGTAACCGAAAGTCTATCAGAAGGATAACAGCAAGGCTAACAAAAAGTCCGACAGAAGGGCTAAGAGAATATCTAACAGAAAAGTTAACATAATAGGTAACCGAAAGTCTATCAGAAGGCTAACAGCAAGGCTAACAAAAAGTCTGACAGAAAGGCTAAGAGAATATTTAACAGAAAGTCTAACAAAATGCATAAACAGAAAGTCTAACAGAATACATAAACAGAAAGGCTAACAGGACGTCTAACAGAATACATAAACAGAAAGGCTAACAGGAAGTCTAACAGAATGCATAAACAGAAAGGCTAACGGGACGTCTAACAGAATGCATACAGAAAGGCTAACAGAAAGTCTAACAGAAAGGCTAACAGAAAAGCTAACATAAAGGGTAACCAAAAGTCTATCAGGAAGGCTAACAGCAAGGCTAATAAAAAAGTCTAGCAGCAAGGCTAAGAGAAAATCTAACAGAAATACTAACTGAATGCATAAACAGAAAGGCTAAAAGAAAGTCCAACTTTTGAATACACAACAGTCCCACATTATAACACTGTGGGCCTCTAATGATGGTCAGCTGAGATGAAGCCTCAACTTGACTTCAAATCAAAACCACAAATAACACCTTGTAAAGCTAAATCTGAACTCCAGTAAATTTACAATATGAATGACACCAGGTTACTACTGAACTGTATCGTAGTCCAGTGGAACCTGAAATGAAACGAGGCAGGAACATAGAGGAACATGTCCACTGAACTAAAATATGCTCCTGACGGTTTAACCACTCACACACACACAATGATGTCACTGTGTGAATGAATAAGGTAAATGAAGAAAAAAAATTGTAAAGCGCTTCAGCTTTTGTAAATACATCTCATTCACTCACATCCCACACCAGCTGATCGTTTGCTGCCAAACAGAGGACTAGTTAATGTCCATCACCACCCACCGCCACATCCTCCATCCGCCTATTATTTAAACGGAGCTGATTCACTGTGCTGCTGCAGGTTTGACCAATTTTATTATTTTTGTTCATCACTGTCCTCTGCGCAGTAAAGTTTCAGAGTGTGTGTTTCCCCCAAAGCAAATAAGGAAAACTGCCAGACAGCAGGGTTAGGAAGGATGTCATGACTCCATGTCCCAGAGCTTTCTGCATGATCTCCAGGGACTTCACCTGGGCCAGACTCTCACTCAGTAAGTGGAGACCTGAACCGAAGCCTGGAGACTCTACCTCACACCTTCCCTCACTGTCTATTATCATAACTATTTACTTCCTCTTTCCTCATTGTGTGTGTCCAACTGTAACAAACCAGTTTCCCTGCAGGGTTCAATGAAGTTTTTTCTGACTCTGATGATGATGATGATAATGATGGTCATATGATGTGTCCCTGTGTCAGCGTTAACTACACACTTCAGCTTCCTCCACATTATTATTTTATAAAGTTTAATAAAAAAGATAAAATCAGCTGTGTACTGTGTGAAACCTCAGGATATATGTGTGTGTGACCTCCACAGTTATCCTCACACTCATTACTGCATATTGTTGTATTCCTGTTCCACCCTGACGTTTCTTCATCCAGACTCTAATTATCCCCGAACACTGCAGCTCGACTTTTAACAGATCAAACGCAGACATCACATCACTGAGACTGCTGCCTCCCTGTTGTACACTAAAGCTAAAACCTTCTTTGTTTACACTCCACTAAATGGTCTCAGCTCTGCTGTTGTGTGTGAAGTCCTGCCCCCAGACCACCCTGTCAGACTCTGGTCTGTCCACAGATCAAGGACTGAACATGGAGGTGATGGAGCGGAAAGTTTGCTCCTGTCTCTGAGATTTAAAACACACGTTTACTGACTATTAACTGATTTTATTTGTTGCTTCTTCTCTTTGTACCAACTTTACTCTCTGACTAGTAACTGACTTCATGTTGTCTTCTCTTTGTATTTACTTTACTCTCTGACTATTAACTAACTTTATCTTGTTTCTTGTCTTTGCGTTAACTTTCTTGTGTCCTCATCAGTGTGGTAAACCTAAAGTGAACTTCCTGTTAAAATTCTTCTACAGGTGTGGATGAAACTTTAACACTGTGTGTGGGGAACAGTGACACTGCATGTTATGATGCTGGTACATAAACTACATTTCCCAGTAGCAGTTGGATGTTAGCTTATAGCTAAGAGCCGACCGTCCTAGATAATTTAAAGATACCACAGCTTCATGTTCTGGCCACTAGTTTCAATCATTTCAACTTTTTACTTTTTATCCATCATTTTGGCAGATGGGTGTAAAAACTACAATATCCATGAGCCTAAGCCTCCATTACCATTGAGACAAGACCTCTTAGAGGCAACAGAACCATGATGTAAGTTTCAATTTTCTCAACACCATCATCTTCAACTTCCGCCCTCTGATAATGGCTCACATTAACAGAGTTTTAAGCTCAGTCATTGGCTGTTTCTCACCAAAATGCACCATGGAAGTTGAAGCTAACATTTACAGTCTTTATGTACACTTACTTGTACCTTTGACTTTTATTAGAGAACCAGACATTTTCTAATACACTTTCATGCTGATCCAGCCTATAGAGGAGTTGTAAGCGCGAGTCACCTAAACTTGTCTGAGACAACAGGCACCAGAAATAACTCCTCCCACTGTGTGACTGTATTTAGCTTCAGTTACTTCAACCATCTGACATTTCTGATAGTAAACCATTGTTTCGGTTGAGAAGCTGACATAACCAAACACTACATCTCTACTCAGATCTGAGGAAAGATACAGAAACTTTGAAGGTTCAAGAGCACAGTGGCCTCTATCATTCTTACATGAAGGTGTTCTTCTAGAGCTGATTGAGACATCAAGAAGAAGAGAGGGGACCAAGAACCTGATGGTCTCTCTGAGCTCCAGAAAAACCTCCAGTAGAACAACCATCACTGCAGCTCTCCACCGATCTGGCTTCTCTGGTCCGATGAGACCAGGAGTGAACTGTTTGGACTCAGTTCTTGAGGAAACCAGGCACCGCTCATCACCTGAACAACACCATCCCAACAGTAAAACATAATGGCAGCAGCAACAGGCTGTGGGGGGTCAGGGAGGCTGGTCAGGACTCAGGGGAAACCTGGTCCAGAGTTACCTGAAAATATCTGTCCTCTGAAAGTCCACATAAACCTGACAGAGTCTGAGACGATCTGCAGAGCAGAACGAAGAAAATTCACAAATCCAGGTATGCAAAGGTTGAGACGTCAGACCGAAGAAGACTGGTCTGAAGTGTCTGAATACTTTTTTAATAAATCTGTATTTGTGTCTTAAATCCTCCTTGTCTTTCCCATCATGGGGTACTGAGTGTAAACTGAAAACGGTGAAGGGTCCTAAGACTCTCTGAAGGGTCTGAAGACTTTATAAAAGGAGTCTAAAGACTTTCTGAAGGATCTGAAGACTTTATGAAGGAGTCTAAAGACTCTCTGAAGGATCTGACAACTTTGTGAAGGGTCTGGAAACTCTAGGAAGGGTCTGAAGACTTTATGAAGGGTATGGAGACTTCATGAAGGGTTTTTTAGACTTTATGAAGGGTATGACGATTTTTTAGAAAGGGTCTGGAGACTCTTTGAAGGGTCTGAAGACTTTATGAAGGGTATGACGATTTTATAAAGGGTCTGGAGACTCTTTGAAGGGTCTGAAGACTTTATGAAGGGTATGACGATTTTATAAAGGGTCTGGAGACTCTTTGAAGGGTCTGAAGACTCTCTGAAGGGTATGAAGACTTTATGAAGGGTCTGAAGACTCTCTGAAGGGTCTAAAGACTTCCTGGATGCTCTGTGTTTCAGGTCAGCTCTGCAGAGAAGTGACTGAATGTAGAAAGTCACAGTCTCATAGATGTGACAAGAGGAAAAGAATCCAGAGGAAGTGAAGTGATTTTTCTTTGTGACAGAGAGGCCGGCTGCAGTAAACACCTCTCCTGCTCTGTCTGTATTTATCTATCTATGCTGTCGACTTCACAGTGGTCTGCAGTTCAGTAAAACACCTCAGGCTTTTACAGCAGCTACAAACACTGAATCAAAAGCTGAACTCATCTGACTGAATCTTTTCTTCTTCACCTTCTTTCTTCTCCTGTCTCTTCTCCATTCACTCCTGTTTGTCTCCTACACACAAACTTTCCTCTCTGCTGCAGATTCAGGAGACTCAGAGTCTTCCTCCTCCTGCCTCTCCCTCGTTCTTCTTCCTCGTGTGTCATTCATCAAACAGGAGCATCAGCCCGGAGGAGCAGTTGACCTCATTTTAATGGAGGACATACGGTCACTGTTTCCTCAGATAGTTTTACAGTTTACACAGTTTAAAAAAGTGCAGGTGAGGACTGTGGTGGAGAAAAGAAAGGTGATATATAGCTGCAGAGGTTCCTACTACACTCATATCAAAATGTCTACACATCACACTATACTATAGCTAGTTACTATAGTTACTATTTTCACCTAGAGGATATGTTCAGCCAATCACAACAAGCTCCGTCACACATGGCAGCAGCTACATAGAAACATACAGTATCAACAGCAGGTCACCTTACTGCTTTTTACACCTGACAGGAGCAGCCAGCACTCAGGTATGTTCTCATAGACGTTACCACCAAGGTGGTAAGAAGGTAGAAGTTTCAGAGTCTTAATGTTTAACAGCAAAAACACACAGCTCTGAATAAACTATAATAAACAGTTTACCTTATATGGTCTCATCATCAGAAATGATCTGAACCAGTGAGCAGAACAAACACAGAAACTATTGTTACATCACTCTGTTGCTATGCAACACAAAGTCTGACAACTTCTTCAAAGTGTTAGTGATGTAACTGATGTTCATGAGTAGAGTAGCTGCGTTAAAATAACACGGATAGAGTCGGTGATGAAGTGATGAAGGATGCGGGTCATCTCATTTGTTCAACAGCTCCTCTCTCATTCACTGTACTGTATCTACGCTTCAGTAATGGATTATCTCTGATATATCGAAGACAGATTCTCCTCCCCAGGTTAATGAGAACAGGAAACATCTCCTCACAGACAGAGGAGGGAAAACACTGACACATCAGTCTCTAAAGACCAACTCAAACGGAACAGCTGTTTCACTCGGATCTGTGGCTTTAGGTTTTAAAGGAGCTCTGTTGTACATGTGACCACATCATCATCATCATCATACACCATTCACATTTAATGTACTGACAATTGTTGTGCTTTCCCCAGTTTGAACTCTAGATTCTGTCCTTTTCAGATCAGCATCAGAATAACAATAAAGAAACTGATCAACAGTTGGAATCTGTGAGACAAAGTTAAAACACACTTCTACTTTACTTTGATCAGAACTGCCCCCTTAACAAAGTAGAAAAGTGGGACCACAAATCATGTGACTCAACACCTAAGACTAAATCAGACTCATCTGATCATGACGCTGATCTTTAACCAGGATGGAGAGTTTTAGTTTCCTAAACCAGACCAGACCAGACCAGACCATGATGGTGGCAGGTTCAGACACTAACATAGAAATCCAGAGGTTTGTGTTTAAGTGTCAGACGCACAATGAACTAAACCTGTACTTTGTGTTATACGACACTATATTCACTGTTACCGTGATCTGATCCTCTACAATACTGAGAAGAAAAGCGGTGAATCATATGGATTTATAAGAGACCTGAGGTAAGTGTACAGGACTTCAGGACTCAATGAACACAGCTCAGACACAGACCAGTATGAGAGTTCGGCATCCAGGAGCAGAATCCCCAGACCACCAAGACGAGAGAAATGATCCTTGAGGCTGACAGACCGGTCGTTAACTTCTCAAAGGTCATCTTTGATTTCTATTGACGAGTTATAAAGAGACGTCTAATCATGTCGTACAGACACCAGGTGTCCATGTCTTCCTCCTCCTCTTCCTCCCTGCTCTGTAAATACCCTGTGAGTAAGGTTTTCAGCTGTGTCTCCAGGTCCCAGCAGAGACCAAGTGGGAGTGGAGCTGACAGTTTGATCCTCACTGCCCACACTGACTCCACTCTCAAAATCTTTAACTGTTTTTTTTCTACAACTCTGGACTTTAACTAAGGACCAGCACAGTCACCATGGCTGAACTGGTTCTCTGGGTAACGCCCACAATCTGACCCACAATAACAGAAATCGGAGTCACACAAACGCAGACACACAACCCACTAGTCGGGACCCAGCTCTGACACCACCGACCCCTGACTGATGGTTGTAGTTCTGTCTGCTCAGATCCGGTCCCTGTCTCTACCCTGGACCTGGTCTTAGCTCCCCTCACCCCACCACCAGTCCGGGCTCACGCTGCTGTCGTTCCCTCCACCCATTCTGAACCCCAGATGCAGCTTGATCCTTTATTCTACTCCGGTCCTCCTGTCCTTTCTCGCCAGCCTAGTTTAACAGTTAAAGCGTCATCATCAATATAGACTTTTATTTTTAATAAGCGTTCGTCATGGTTAAGAACTTCCTAGTTTGCAAAGCTCATTTCCTGTTAGTCATGTGAGGAAGCTGGCTGAGTCACATGCTTTCCACATACACTCTGATCTACACTGTAGACACCACAGAGACAGTGTCTTCACCGTGGTTGCAAAGGGGCGGTAAATTTCCGGTAAATTTCCATGGGAAGTTAAACTTGGGAATTTTGGGAATTAATGGGAATTTTGGGAACTAACTGGGAATATATTATATATATATATATATACACATATATTATATATGTTTATTCCACAGGCACAAATGTGTGCCTTCAATAGTCTCTGTGCTTCAAAAGTGTGGTCCAGTCTTCTAGAGATCTTCTGTACATGTGATGGAGGCGTGCACGGTGCCAGTAGGGGGCGTGGTCTCGTTAGCCATGCAGTAAGCAGTGTGCTCTGTGCATGTGATTGAGGAATGGCATGGATATTCAAGTGTATCTGAATGGCATCTGTTTGTTTTAGTCAAGATTATGCTAAAATATACTTTCCTCAACTATATTTAAAGTTCCCTATGAAGAGCAAACCTTCAATTTGGAAAATTCCCAGTTTATTCCCGTTTATTCCCATAATTTCCCATCAATTCCCATGGAAAGTTTCCATTTTTGAAAATTCCCGGAATTTTGCAACCCTAGTCTTCACTAAATAATTTCATAGTTGTACTTAAGTTAATGTTAAGTACATTATTTACATACAGGTCTTTGATGCTTTTGTAATTAAAAAAGTTTATTATAGTGTATTAAATTACATATTTAATACATTTAGTAATAACATAACAGTTTCTGCTGTGTTTGTGCGAGATGGTGTAAAGAGCCAGTCAACAGCACGTAAAGCTAACGCTAACTAGGCCTCAACTCATCACGTTATGACCAAGAGTTTAGTGTACACTGCAGAAAAGAACACAGAATCATGATCACCTTTACAGAGCTCATACTCCGCATCTCAGGGACTAATTACTGTGAAATATATGAAATCAAATGAAAATCTTACTTGTTCTCATGACTCAGTATATTATTTTACAAAGTCTAATCAATTATGAATCAAAAGAGCAGAACGCCTGGATGGTGACTTCATTTAAAAGTGAAGAGTCAAGTTTCTAAAGCAACAAGCTCTTTGAGTTTCAATTTATCTGATCATTTATAAATAGGTTTTTGTGTCTCTGAAGACTGAGACAAAACTGTGAACTTCAAACATCAGAGCTGAGTCGTCTGTCAGGTGTCAAATAAATCACCTGATTAACCCTGTAATTAAAGAAAAGGAACATTAAAGCCTAACTTCTTCAGACCCATCAGCTCTGAACAGTCACCTGAACTCATCACACCTTCAGCAGCAGCTCACAGCACAGTTAACTCACACACACACACACACTGGTGTAAGCACACAATCAATACACTTTTAGCGACACACACACACACATGCAAACACTCAAACACAACAGTACATGCATCGTGCTGCAACACTGAGACACATGAGGGAAACTAATAATATGTGTTTGTTTCCTAACACTCTCAGATTCATCATGTGTTCTGGTCCTGGTCTGAGTGGGATCAGGTCCAAGGGTGTTTCTGTTCATGTGAAGCTAGTTTGAGTGAATCCGACGTGTTTGGAGATTCACCGGTAAGAATATTTTCTTCACCCATCTGAGGAGGTCCTGAGAGGCAGAGTGAGGTGCTGGTCTGGTTGATAAATCTTTAGTATAACACCATGTTCTTGATGATGTCTACTTTTTTGTATCTGTGTTACTACAGATCCGGGGGTGAGGTCTTTGACTTGATCGGTCAGACCTGGAGAGATCAAGTCTACCATGAAAAGACCTGGATCTGTCGACATGGTTCCCTAACTCAGCTCCTATGACCCCTGCTGGTCTCCAGGCTTCAAAAGGTAAGATCAATCGCTTTCCCGGGAGGCATGCTGGGACCTCCCAAACCTGGGCAGCATCACCTTGTTCGGGGGGGAAAAGGACAAACTGTCCCTTTAGGAGTTCTTCAATCCCCGTGAAAGGGAGCTGCTGTATAGAGACTCTTCAGGGTCTCGATGCAGGTCCAGTTTACGACAAGAGAGTCAAAGGGAAGGGGAAACTTCTCATGATGCAGGACCAGAGGACTTAGTCTTTGTACGGCAAGAGGTAAAATGGAAGATTGAGTCTAAGCCAGTCCGGTTTATTTACTATATCTTTTCCTCTTTAAGGTGAGAACATGAGGTGTGTGTTCTTGTCTACAGGTGCTAAGGTAAATACAGGAGCTGAGGTTATTTCCTCTAGCATCATCATATTATCCCCCCACACATAAAGAAATGTAATTCTTCACAGTTGGTGAAGAAAGCTCAGACGCCACAGATCTGTTTTAATTAGAGCCGGTCTCTGCTGCTCCTGCTGAGGATGTGTTTGGCCTCACATTAATAACCAAACACACGGATTCATCTCCTCAGTCTGGAGCTGAACAAGAGACAAACTGGACAGAAGCTGAATATAGCCCTGTTCAGAAATGTGATCCATAACATTACTGGTTTCATTTATCTGTTTAAGTAATGACTTCTAACCGTGGCTCCCCATTAAAGAGCTGTTCGACGTCAAAGAACCAGAATGAATAGAACCGCAATGCCCATAGGATCTGACACAAAGGTCTAAATGGTCTTTCCTCCTGCTCAACACTGCTCCAGCTGCTGGACAGCTGCAGATAAATGACACTGTGAGAGAAGAGTTCCTACTGCAGACACATATTCAAACTTATAGTGGAGTCAGTGAACTTCAGCCACTTCCTGTTCTTCACCTGTTACAGTCAGGATGTCTCTTTGATCATTATAACCCGGTTCTGTGTGTGTTAACCATCCGTGAAGGCAGGTGATTGGACAAACCATCTGTATATCACAGTCTAACTTCCACTGATCAGATTCTGAATCCCTCCTGTGTTTTTTTTTCTGTTGCTGAATCCGACTCTTGGCGAAGAGTGAAAACATGTTTTCATGCTCTTCTGTCAGTGAAGAAAAAAACACTATAGCAGCTTCTACACCGACCTCACACCTAAAACACACCCTTTACCCGCCAATAGCCCCTCCCTCAGAGGAAGCTGATTGGTCCAGGCGGTTCAACTACAAGACAATAGCTGGGAGTTTTGAAGAATCCATGTCTCAAAAGGTTACAGCACTGATCGCATTTTATACTGTGTGTGTTCCTCTCTCACCGGTGATGATGATGATGAAGACTGTGAACTTTTTCGTCATTTTCTAGTTTGTCGAAAGCTGTATTCTACAGTTTCTTCAATACAGGATAAAGCACATACATATTCTACACAAGAGAGCCATACATGCAACATCATGGTTTACGTATTGAATTAATGTTTGGACTGATGAGACAGATGTTTTTGGTTGAACAACATCATCATCTACATTTACTGATCAGACAGATGTTGGCGAGTGACATCACCGAAGCTTCAGTACAATAGGAGACCTCAGCGTCTGAGCTACATCTATTTAATAAGCGAAGAAGATCGGGTACAGAAGTGAAGATGTTACACTACTTCCACTACATTTTCTTCCTCTGACTAATGTTCTCTGTCTGTGACGCTTAGTCAGCTGTAATGTGAACCGCGTGTTTATGGCGCCGTTAGTTTCCCAGGTGCCTCAGCGCCAAACGAAGGAGCACAAACATCTAACTACCAACCTGCAGGGAGAGACGGACAGAGCAGAAGTCCTGGAGGACGGAGCAGAAGAGAGTCCAGACACACACACACACACACACACACTCTTTAATTAGCTTTGTTCCAAATTTGGAAAAAAAGTTTTTTTCAGCTCTGTCTCTTTTTCTTCTTCTCTTACAGTGACACAGAACCATGACCTTTTCCCTCCTCCCTCACCCTCCCCTTCCCCGGCCTCCCCTCCTCCCACTCACCTCCTGCAGACGCTGGATGTGTTCTCTGCAGGTCTCTAAGTCACTGTCACCAGGAACCACGATCAGACCCAGAGGAATGGCTGCAGACACAGAGAAACACACACAATTATCCTGCAGCACTATCACATTCACACTGTTCGGATCCAGACCTCAGGACCCGAGAGTCCTGCTGGTCCTGGGTCTGCTCATCTAACAATGAAGTGATGGAGGAACAACACCGGCTGAACATCTGGCTACAGCTGCATTACTTTGAGGATGATGTGTATGATCCACTGAGCTACATCAGTCCACATGAGTCCAGAGCCAGAATACAGATCCGGGTGGATGCCGGTGTCTGTTATCTGATAAACTGATACTGACCCAGTGGCTCATCATCAGTGAGTCTGCTCCCTGAGGAGACGCCCACTGCACCGACACAATGCTGCTGACTGAACATCACATGGCTCCTAATGCTGGAGGAGCAGCTCCTGAACCCACATGCACATATGATCTATCTAAACACCTCTAATTTATCTAAAACACCTGATTTATCTGAATTATTCAAGTATAAGAGAAGAGTGTGTTCACTGGTGCAGTAGCATGCTCCTGTTTGATGTGGCAGCTTATTGGCTGTCGTGTCTGGTGATGTCATGTGCAGGTGTGTTTATGTAAAGACAAGACAACATGAGGAAGAATGAAATATTTCCAAAGACACTGAACGCATAATGTGATCTTTGAATGTGATATTATAGTTGAAAGCACTTTGAGCTACATCTCAATAAAAACAGCTCTATAAATAAAGTTTATGATATCATTATCATTATTATTAGTAGTAGCAATAGTATCATTATTACACTTGTATCCAATAAATCTCCCTTTGTTGTTTAAGTTTATCTTTACTTTTTATACTGTTTTCATGTGATGCTTTTTATCTTTATTTCTTATTCTTCTTTTATGCACATTGAATTACCTCAGCGTATGATAATGTACAAATAAATTTGTCTGTATAATCATATAAACACCTCACTGGGTAACGTTACACAGTCTACATTCTGTAACTTGATCGGTTTGAATAAAAGTTGAACATTAAACCTTCATAATGAGGATTAATTATATTACATATGTTGTATCAGACTGCAGCAGGTGTTCCTAATTCCTAAATTCATCTTCACGTCACTGTTTTTATATGTCGATGATTTATCTGAAGAAGCTGCTTCATCATCAGAAGATAATGACTGTGGATCTCTTTATGGTTGATGGACTAATCGCCTGTTATCTGAGCAGTGAGCTGTCAATACTCTCTCAGATGATAATATAACTCCTGTACATATGAAACAGCGTCTGTCTTCCGCCATGTTGGAACACAGCGGCTCACACGGAGAAAAAAAAACGGCGTTGGGATGATGTAACCGCTGCGCCTCGGGGTGTCAGACATATTTTTACCATCTCCCCGAGTGTGACGCATCCACAAGTTGCGAGCAGTGATTGATTTGCATAACGAGGGAAACAAGTCAAACTTCAAAGGGAGAGAACAAAGGACGAGGTAGACGAAGATGAAGATCATTTAAAACTCTTCTGGATTACAAACATGTGATTATGAATTATTGATATGGATTAAATATATATCCATACACACATACACAGCTACAGTCTCAGTTTATATAAATGATGATAGAACAAAGAGAAATATGTCTACATTTAGACCAACACAAGGAGTTTACAGTAACATAAAACCTGCTTTTATTGTGAAAGGGAACAGCACCACCCTGAGGTCAAACTGTAAACTTGCTGACTGTTGCTAATGAGGCAGCTGTGTGTGTGTGTGTGTGTGGCGTGCGTGTGTGTGTGTTGAAAATAATCTTGTTGACCTTCATGCTGCTGCTCCACCTACTAATCACAGAACAGGTTTATTCCCACTCCACGCACTGATCAGCTGATCCACTTTCACTATAAATCACCAGCTCTACACTGTTGTGTTGTTTTCACTCTTCATCATTCTCCTCATTTCCTTGTTATGAATTAAAAGATTTAAAGTGTGATTACTAGTCCACTCACTTCCTGGTTTACAAAATCCACTTTCACTATAAATCACCAGCTCTACACTGTTGTGTTGTTTTCACTCTTCATCATTCTCCTCATTTCCTTGTTATGAATTAAAAGATTTAAAGTGTGATTACTAGTCCACTCACTTCCTGGTTTACAAACAGCTGTTCTGTCGTGATGAACAAACCTAATAAAATGTTTTGGTTTGTTTACACTCAGAGAAGCTGTGTGTGTGTGTGTGTGTGTGTGTGTGTGTGTGTGTGTGTGTGTGTGTGTGTTTGGTTCCTTACATGCTTGCCGTAGTTTGTCCTTGTCATAATGCAGAGCCTCGTAGTCCGTCATACTGATTCTGCTCACTCTGATCCTGAGTCTCTCTGGTACCGGCTGCTGACTGAGATACAGAACACACCAGACCAGTATTAACAGACAGGACCAGACCAGTATTAAGACAGGACCAGACCAGTATTAACAGACAGGACCAGACCAGTTTAAACTGACAGGTCCAGACCAGTATTAAGACAGGACCAGACCAGTATTAACAGACAGGACCAGACCAGTATTAAGACAGGACCAGACCAGTATTAACAGACAGGAACAGACCAGTATTAACAGACAGGACCAGACCAGTATTAACAGACAGGACCAGACCAGTATTAACAGACAGGACCAGACCAGTATTAAGACAGGACCAGACCAGTATTAAGACAGGACCAGGCCAGTAGTAAGACAGGAACAGACCAGTGTCAATGTCAAACATGGAACCGATAGCCAAGCCAAAACGGCCCGACCTAATTTCTAATTTTATTTGCCGGAAACACGAGTCTATCAACATGATCCGGATCAAGTTGAGCTCTGGTTTTATTAACAAGATCACCTGCTGATGGTCTGATGCGCTTATAGAAACTGCAGCCTACATTTCAAACAGGTCCTTACAGCTCCAATATGAACTTTCACCCCACACTTTAACCAACATTCGCAGGCCAGGATTAATACAAGTACAGACCAGGATGAAGACAGGTCCAGACCAGGATTAAGACACGTCCAGACCAGGATTAACCGACAGGAGCAGGCCAGGATTAAGACACGTCCAGACCAGGATTAAGACACGTCCAGACCAGGATTAAGACAGGTCCAGACCAGGATTAACAAACAGGACCAGACCAGGAATAAGACAGGTCCAGACCAGTATTAACAGACAGGACCAGACCAGGACCAGACCAGGATTAACAGACAGGAGTAGGCCAGGATTAAGACACGTCCAGACCAGGATTAAGATGGGTCCAGACCAGTATTAACAGACAGGACCAGACCAGGAGTAGACCAGGATTAACAGACAGGACCAGACCAGGATTAAGACAGGTCCAGACCAGGATTAAGACAGGTCCAGACCAGGATTAACAAACAGGACCAGACCAGTATTAACAGACAGGACCAGACCAGGACCAGACCAGGATTAACAGACAGGACCAGACCAGGATTAAAACAGGTCCAGACCAGGAGCAGACCATGATTAAGACAGGTTCAGACCAGGATTAACCGACAGGAGCAGGCCAGGATTAAGACACGTCCAGACCAGGATTAAGACAGGTCCAGACCAGTATTAACAGACAGGACCAGACCAGGATTAAGACAAGTCCAGACCAGGATTAACAAACAGGACCAGACCAGGAGAAAACCATGGTTAACAGACAGGACCAGATGGGGACCAGACCAGATTAACAGACAGGACCAGACCAGGATTAAGACAGGTCCAGACCAGTATTAACAGACAGGACCAGACCAGGACCAGACCAGGATTAACAGACAGGTACAGACCAGATTAACAGACAGGACCAGACCAGGATTGAGACAGGTCCAGACCAGGATTAACAAACAGGACCAGATCAGGAGCAGACCATGATTAAGACAGGTTCAGACCAGTATTAACGAACAGGACTAGACCAGGACCAGAACCAGGTGTGTGTGTGACTCACTCATTGAGGTGTGGTAGTGAAGTCCGTCGTTTGGTTTTCTGGATCATGTTGGCCTGGTTTCTGAGGCTGATGTGGATCACGGAGGGAGCCAGTCTGCATGGTTCACCATCCACCTGACAGAGATACAAGTCCACCAATCAATCAATCAATCAATCAATCAATATGTTATACTTATTCATCATCACTGAAAGTTTACCTGGACTGGGAGAGGTTTTGTGGTGGTCAGAGTGACTTCTCTGCACTGGTTCAGCCTCTCACCATGACCTCCAACCTGGAGAGTGGCCTACACACACACACACACACACACACACACACTGTGTGTTACGGGTTATTGGTTATATTGCATGTGTATTTATTTATTTATTTATTTTAAAATATATTTTTTGGGGCTTTTTATGCCTTTATTGATAGCACAGTAGAGAGAGACAGGGAATGACATGCAGCAAAGGGCCGTCCGATGCGGGAGTCGAACCGGGGCCGACCCCTCCTTACCCTAGTTACCATGGTTACCATGGTTACCAGGTCACAGTAAGAGCTGCGTACCAGAGAAGTCATAGTAAATCCAATGACCTCGATGTATCCATCATCATGACGCTGAGGCTCAAAGTCATGATGTTCACTGGGGTTTCCCCAAGGTGTGGTCCCTGCACAATATCTGAACACAACACAGAGACAGAACACATTCTAACTGTCAGTACCTGAACACAACACACACATGAACACATTACATCTGCTAGTACCTGAACACAACAGACACACAAAATCACTGTCAGTACCTGAACACAACAGACACACAACACATCATCATCACTGTCGGTACCCAACGTACGCAACAGACACACACACATCATCAGAACCGTAAGTTATGACCTTTGACTTTTA
This sequence comes from Seriola lalandi dorsalis, assembly GCF_002814215.2. NCBI lineage: Eukaryota > Metazoa > Chordata > Actinopteri > Carangiformes > Carangidae > Seriola > Seriola lalandi. Next base: position 3,004,674 of record NW_019525403.1, on the reverse strand, counting down.
TATTCATAATAGAATAATATTAAAGATCATCTGTCTGTAAAGATTTGGAAGATTTGCTCTGAGTTTTATTGGTTTTACTTTGGTTTTTTCATTACAGAACTATGATCACATTTAGGTTCTCCTGCTCACTCACTAACTCTTCCACTCTAAACTGGGTCCAGCTGTTTTAACATTGACCAAAGTGACAGGAAAAGTCAGGCCCTCATCCTCATAGTGTTGTTGGATGGTTCCCTCAGTTAACAGAACACAACTTCAGGTTCTACTACAGCAGAGTTTAATTCAGACCCTGGTTCCCCTGGAGGAAGAGAACAACCAGTGACATACTGTACTTAAGTGTGATAGTGTTAACATTGACATGGTAGAAGGTAGATTTACCTGGGGATGTTGAGGAAGACCAGACACTGCAGCTTCAAGTCCTGAACCTTTGACGTTAAATCAGTCCCATCACACTGGAGACAGACAGAGAGAGGGACAGAGAGACAGAAATATAAATAAATAAAACATGGGATAAACTCCCAATAGAAGCCCTCCGCAATGAATTCTGCTGAAGGACTCTTATGTTAATGGGACGTGGACAAATTAAACCAAAATTGGTCTCCACTGTCAGAGACACGAAGCAGAGACAGATCCTGAACTAACACTGACTGACTGAGCAACACAAAGAAACAGGATGGTGTAGACAGAGAGCAGGGGGGTAGAGAGACAGAGACAGAGAGAGGGGAAACAGAGTGAGGGAGTGACTCGGCGTTTTCACATGAATGACAGTTTGATTGACAGCTACTCACCACCACCTTGATGTGCTTCGACAGGTCTTTGGAGCTTCCCATCAGGAAGTCTGAGAATGCTGTCTGTATGAGAGAGAGAGAGAGAGAGAGAGAGAGAGAGTGTAAATAAAGATGAACGTAGCCCCCATGATGCCACCCGGTTTTAAAGCTGCTCCGTCGTGACCCTCTCTCCTCCTAACTCCCGGTTAATCCAAATATGGACGAAGAGGTGCGGCAAGTGGAGCTGAGACTTCAGTCCATGTCAGTTTATAACAATATGAACCTGTTAACATCATTAGCACAGCTGAGGTAGCTAGCTAGAAAGCTAACCCAAGCCTAATTCAGCTGTTGGCTAGCCAAGTAACAAGCTACGTTAACAGCCCAGGTATAATTAGCGCAGACATGATAACTGCTAACCTGTAAGTTATCATGAAGGAGGAAATTAGCTATTCATCCAACATTAACCAACTTTTCAACATCATCTGGAGGAAGCTGCAGATTCAGCGAAGACATTTATAACTGAATAATGTTAATAATATATAATATAAAAACACTTTGACATGGAGGTGCACTCACTCCGGCATAGAACATCTTATTCCTGAAGCGACTGTTGAACTTCTCTGGGTTGGCCTCTGAAACACACACAGTTTATATAATGTTCATACAGTCTTCACCCATTAAAAAACATGTTTTCTATTGATTATTGATGCGAATTTACCTCTTGATTCGTGGAACTCTAGAGTCACGTGGGCATCGAATCCAAGGCTGAAGTAATTATTGAAAACATCTAGAGGAAGCTGAGAGCGCACACACACAAACACACACACACACACACACACACACACACACAGTGAGCAGTGACATCTCATCTTGTTTTAAAAACCTGTGCTTTGCTGGTGACTGGTGGTTGGTTTGCGTTACTGCAGCTTCATCACATCACTGGTCCTAACATGTTTTTATCTATGGAGCAACCTCCACTCTCATTTTGAAGGGTTAAAAGATGAAGAGGATATGATGTAAACATGTGTATGTTCACTGACCTTATCAGTCTGTTGTTCATCCAGTTCAGCCCCTGCACTGTGGTTTGGTTCAACCTGTAGATTCCACCTGTCCAGCTGGACGACAGCTCCATCCTCCACATGGGACAGGATCTTGGAAAGAGGTTCGTCTGTGTAACCCTGGAACAGTTATATCGCACAATGAGCAGCCTTCAATCAGATTACAACTGCAGGTAACTGACTTCAGGTATGTGTGGGTTGTATTGGTCACCCACCCCACCCCAGTTGAGGGTCCTGGCAAGGTCATTTCCTGTCCCGAGTGGTAACACGGCAACAGGAGGCTGAGGGTTTAACGCCTGCTCATCAAGACAAGACAGGATCCAGCCCACCTGGAACCACAGACACACACAGACTGAAGACTCCAGGTCTGTCTCAAACAGGAACTCAGCTGAATCAGACAACATCACATCCCTCTCTTTCATTGGAACTGTCTATTAATGTGTGTGTGTGTGTGTGTGTGTGTGTGTTAGTCCTCACAGTGCCGTCTCCTCCACAGGCCAGGATCCTCAGGTTGTGGACTTTGCGATACAGCTCCAGGCTGGAAGATATACACTGGTTAATAGTCAGTTCAGACATGTTAACTGTTGTGTGTGTGTGTGTGTGTGTGTGTGTGTGTGTGTGTGTGTGTGTGAGAGAGAGAGACTTACCCCTCCTTTGGTCCTCCCTGGCTCAGGTCAAACACCTGTCTTGGGTTCAGATACCACATGAAGGACTGCAGGATCTTGGTCCCCTGTCAGAGAGACAAACAGGACACTGGAGGACTAGAGACTGAACAAACCCAGAATCTACTACACTGGGACTGGTTCACTGGCTGTTTAGCTGAACTGTCTGACTAGCTGCTTGTGACTAGTTGACTAGTTGTTACCTGGTTTCCTCCGCTCTTGGGGTTGACGAACACCAGCAGTGGTTTCATCAGTGGTGAGGGGATGGGTCGGATTATAAACGGCTTCCACTGCCGTCCTTCCTGTATGAGAAGAAGAAGATCTCAGTCTATTGTCCATCCAGACCACCTACCCTGGGACTGGAGGACTGGAGTCCCCTGACCTGGGTCTCCAGTCCTCTAACCTGGGACTCCAGTCCTCTGACTTTCAATTCCCATTGATCTGTGACTGCATTAAAACTGATGTGAGGTATGAATGAAGGTGATAAAGAAACAGACAAAGCAGGTCACTGTCAGGAGAATATTGCACATCTGTCCATGTGAACCTGTACCATGTGACCACAGCTGTCACAGACAGATTACAGACTGACCTCTGCTCCTTTCTTACTGCTCTTCCTCTTGAATGACGTCCTCTTCTTCTTCTTACTGGACTTCATAGAAGACTGTCAGAGACACAACACACACAGAGACAGGCTGCATTGTGATTTCATGATGATGAAATAATAATGTTCCTACATGTAAAACACGCAGTGAGTCCAGTGTCCGATCCAGGTTAAGAGTGACTGGATAACGGTGTTACCTGATGGCGTCGGACCCGGACGATCCATGTGGGTGGGACTATGAGGGCAGCGTGAGCTCCGATTGGACAAGGCTCCTCAATCTGCTGCAGCATGAAGCAGGAAACTTTGTTGTGGTACTGAAGGAATACAAGAAATACAGCAGCTTAAAGCACCGATTTACTGTTAGAAAAAGAAAAAGATGTCTTCTGGCAGTGCATCAGTGGACTGGTTGTCTTGTCCCAGTTTGTATCAAAAACTCACAGCCTGTTTGCACCAGGAGCAGCTGATGGCTACGATCTCTTTACTGTGGAAGGCAAACTTCTGCTGGAAGCCCTGCACAGAGAGATGAGGATAAAGGTTCTAATCCACTTCACTGCTACTGAAGAATTCGATTACATCACTGGTTCAGGTTAAAGGGTAAAAACTGTACCGTACTATTATGGCCATTTGTAGTGTTAATCATTTAATTCTTGGTGTCGACTAAAATAGATTTACATGCTTTAATGTTCTGAAAATACATTATTTTTCTTCTTCTGTACCTTTTATACTGTACTTTAAAATAAAAATGAACTTGGCGGTTAAATTATGGATAATTTATCAGAGCTAGCGAGGTACAGCATGTCAATACTGACAAACGTTTAAGTGATCAGGATGTGGTAAATCAATAGGACCAGGAAGTATTGTCTGGACCCCCAACAAGGCATTTCATACAAAGGAGAACATTTGGGTTTTTACCCTGACAGAGTTCCTCCCTTTGGTGTAAACTTTGATCCTTCTGACTCTGGAGACCATTTACATGCACAAAAACCTATATAACATGTACAGTAAGGGAAAACTCAGAAAAGCATAATAGGTCCCCTTTAAAACAACTCAATGTATAACAAAACAATTAAATTGACTCTTAGAAAATGACTTTGTTGTCCACTCACCTTCCCGCACTGTTTACATTTGCCCTCTTGTCGTCTGCGATGAACCCAGTGATGACGCACCACAACGGGCTGAACATACACAATACACAAAAACACAACAGCTGAGTTTTATATCACTGAACCCAACATGGGAAATATGAGACAAACTGATAATTAGGAGGAGAAGAAGAAGAAGAAGGGGACAAAGTAGGAGAAGGAGAAGAAGAAGAAGGAGATAAGGGGGAGGAGAGAGAAGAAGAAGAAGGAGATAAGGGGGAGGAGAGAGAAGAAGACAAACGAGAAGAAGAAGAAGACGGAGACAAAGGAGGAGAAGGAAGAAGAAGAAGGAGAAGAAGATGGAGAAGAGGGAGACGAAGGTCCAGAACTCACTTCGCGAATGTTCCTAGAGCTTGATTCTCTGAAAGAAGGTTTGCACCTGAAGTTAATCTGAGGAGAGGAAGAGCAAACAGGTGACAACATGTAGGTGATAACTGAGACCACACCTGTACTGGAGGAGGTTAGACAGAAACCACAGGGACACACCAGCAGAACCAAGATTTCAAGGATTAGCAGCTTTAATTTAAAGTAGACCAAAGACAAAAGATTAGACTGTAGCAGTGAGAGAGGACTCCATCTCCAAAGAAAGAGCGGTGATTCAGTGAAGTGAAGAAGAAACAGACACTACCAGACATCTGTGGCTGCTGTCAGGCCACAGTTAGGCCACAGTTAGACCACAATTAGACCACAGTTAGGCCACAGTTAAGCCACAGTTGGACAACAGTTAGACCACAGTTAGACAACAGTTAGACCACAGTTAGACCACAGTTAGACCACAGTTAAGCCACAGTTGGACAACAGTTAGACCACAGTTAGACAACAGTTAGACAACAGTTAGGCCAGTTACACCACATTTAGGCCAGAGTTAGGCCACAGTTGCACAACAATTAGGAGTTAGACCACAGTTAGGCCACAGCTAGACCACCATTAGGCCACAGTTAGACCACAGTTAGACCAGTTGGGCCAGAGTTAGGCCACAATTAGACCAATTTAGGCCACAGACAACAGTTAGGCCACACTTAGGCCACAGTTAGACCACAGTTAAGCCACAGTTTGACCACAGTTAGGCCAGAATTAGACCACAGTTAGGACCATTTAGGCCACAGTTAGCAGTTAGGCCAGAGTTAGGCAAAGTTAGGCCATAGTTAGCAGTTAGACCACAGTTAGCAGTTATACCACAGTAAGATCATATTTAGGCCAGAGTTAGACCACAGTTTGACCACAGTTGGGCCAGAGTTAGCAGTTATACCACCGTAAGATCACATTTAGGCCAGAGTTAGACTACAGTTTGACCACAGTTAGGCCAGAGTTAGAGCACAGTTAGGACAGAGTTAGGCCATATTTAGTCCATAGTTAGCAGTTAAACCATAGTTAGGCCACAGCTAGACCACAGCTAGGCCACAGTTAGGCCAGAGTTAGACCACAGTTAGGCCAGAGTTTGGCTGCAGTTAGACCACATTTAGGCCACAGTTACACAGTTAGGCTGCAGTTAGACCACAGTTAGGCCACGGTTACACAGTTAGGCTGCAGTTAGTCCACATTTAGGCCACGGTTACACAGTTAGGCTGCAGTTAGACCACAGTTAGGCCACGGTTACACAGTTAGGCTGCAGTTAGGCCGCAGTTAGACCACAGAGTTAGATTAGGCTGAGGCCCACCAGACTGTTCTCTGTGTCCTGGAGGAGGATCATAGAACAAGTCTGCAAACTGCTCTGGTTCACTGCGATGACAACTGCTAATTCAGCTTCACACATCACAGAGTTGATGGTGTCCATGTCCTCTAAAGAGTCATCTATCAGTTGCTCATTAGTCTCATATGATTGATGGTAAACTATTAATGTCATGACATGGTCAGCAGTGAGTTTAGTTTAGTTTGATTGGTCCATCATCAACAGACTCGTGTTCTTCAGATCTGGAAGCTTCCAACGAGATCAAATACATGAGACTTGAAGACGTGAAATATTTCCATGTCACGATTAAAAATGTGGCGTCTTCACTTTTAATATGTCACTGTTTCACCTAAACAGATCCAGATGTAGAGAAGGATTCATACTGTTAAAAACAGGTAGTAACCATGTTGAGCAGAGGGCATCATACAGACTGATCCTCTTTAATATGTGTCCTCCTTATTTTGCTTCTTGTTCACTGATGTGAGCAAATAAAACAGTAACCCAAACAGTAAGTGGACGGTCTGTTCTTGTAGTCAACATGTTGGATGAGAAATGTGCAGCTGTAAAGAGGTGAACCACTTTGATCAACCAGGAAGTGAGAGGAAGAGCGAGAAGATTATTTGATTGAGGGAAAAGAGAAGGACCCTGTTGTGATGATGATGATTTCCAGAGGGTGAGTGTCTGACCTGGATTAGATTACAGTTTAATTCGCTAATTTAAAAGAGGATCATCACCACAGTGTTTGTCTTTAGAGGATAAATCTCTCTGTTTACTACAGAGATTTGATAGCTGCATGAACCCCCACCTACACCTGTTTAAATAAACTCATTATGAATGATTGAAGTGATCCAGACACCCCCTCTTTTGAGGATTGTCAGATTCAGGGTCACAGATGAGGACAGAGGACGGGAAGCAGGTCTGGGTCTCACTCTAAAGGTGGGGTCATTGAGGGGCAGGGTGGTCTCCAGCAGAATGGCTCTAGAGCTGGGGAACTGGAGGACAGACAGGGGGGACAGGTGAAGATGACCTGCTGTCTGTGCTCCACACAGGAAGTAAATAAAGAGTAGTCATCAGCTGAGAAACAACCTCCCTCTGATCTGAGGGTTTACAATAATCCTTCTCTTCACTCCTCTCTGATCCTGAACTCATTGCTGAGGACTCAAACTTTAATCCGTCTTTATTCTTCCTCCATCTAATGAAGGAGGTTTAACTGTCCGTCTTTAATCCCCCCTACCTTTATCTGTCTCTGATCACTGCTACATCTACACCTGAGTCTCTACCTGTCTCTGCTACATTTACACCTGAGTCTCTACCTGTCTCTGATCACTGCTGCATCTACACCTGAGTCTCTACCTGTCTCCATGATGGGGGTTTAACAGGTGAACATCAGTCCACAGGTAAAACACAGAGACGTTACCTTCTCCAGTTGTTCTATACAGATGGTGTGAGCGACGATCTTACAGGCTGCACACTTCCTCCTGCTGACAGACTTTTGCTGGAAACAGAAACAGTAGGAGAACATGATGAGTTTTAAATCACAGGAACAAGAACCAGAGGTGAAACCAGAGACAGCAGAGAAACCGAGACGCTTCATTTCCATTTATTTCCACCTCCCCGCCCCTTTAGGAGACCTGAACGGTGTCCCATTTCATACCACTGGCACTGCCTGTAATGCGGTATCCTTTTTTTTATAGAGGATCTTTGGTGAAACTGCTTGTATTTAGAATAATTTAGTTTAACTGATGCTCAGGAGCAGCGATACCGTTTCTGACCACTGGGGGTCAGTGTTGTGCTGCTGTGACCTGACACCAGCACATATCACCTCACATATGAAACATAGCACATGTCCTTTAGACATCATTCCCTCACACCTACTTAAGGAAGTGTAAACACTGTTGGACCTAATATTTAAACAATAATGACAAGGTTAAAGGTCAGTTGCTTTGTCCCGGATTGCTTTAAACAGATCAAACCTAATCTAGATCCAGTCTTATGTGGTCCTGCCTCAGCTGTTTCCTGTTGTGTCTCATTAGTAAAGAGACTATTTGTTTATTAAAGGTTCTTCTGATGAATACTGGTGACAGGAGCTTTGTAGAAAGTAACACCGACACTGATTCTGTAAAGATATGATGCCGATTCTATTGTTTGTAATTTTATATGAACAAGTTGTTTTATAAGGACTATAAGGAAAACCATTATAATGTAATTACACTGTACCCCAGACTCACAGTGATGAATCTGAACAGTGTGACATGTGAAATGTACCAGAGCCCTGAGAGAAGAGGAAGGGGGAGGAGGAAGAAGAAGATACTCACCAGTGCTTTGGCAACACAGTGTTGTTCTCCGACATAACAGTAATCTCCAGACGCATTGGTCTCGAACCAGATGTGGTCTCCATACAGAGCCGACTCCTGCAGGACAGACACACGCAGATATAACCTGATCCTCTACGAGCACAGAGGCGGTTCAGTTGAACAGACATGAATCTTTTGACCTAAAGGTTTCCTCAGACCCTCCTTGTGTCTCCCTGATCCAAGACTTACAGTCCAGTCCACAGTGCTGCGGATGTGAGCCTCCGGGTCGGTCCTGGTCAGAGACGAGGTGCTGGGCTGACAGGGCAGGTGGTGCAGGCCAGACTTGGCGATGGCTTTCCTGAAAACACAGGACGGGCCAAATACTTAATGTGAATCTAAAACCTCCTCGGTCAGACCGATCAAATGTTTTCTGAACCTGAAAGCATTTAAAACGGAAAAATTTCCCCTTTAATATTCAGAAATAACAGAGTTCATTCATCCTGATCAGATAGTACGAATACCTCAGATTATACAGCGACATCTAGTGGCCACTGTCATCAACGCCACCTCACCAGTAATTAAATACAGGCAGTGTTATAGATGCGAGTCTAATCTCCTCACCTCACAACAGGCTCCATCCATTAACCTGTAACTGAGGTTGGTATCTCTGATTTACACGACTTTCCCAATATTTATTTTAGATGCGTCTTAATTTTCCAAAAAGCTGTAAAAACTTTTCCTGTGAACACAGAACACAGTACTAAACTAAATGACAGTTAGGACTTATTTCTTTAGATTACCCATGTCAATTTGAAAGCAGAAAAAAAAAGTATTCTGACCTACGTATGTTTTAATTTTCTGTTTTCCTCAAATGAACTGTCCACTTCAATCTCTTCTTTTAGTTAGTGAAAGTTCAGAGAGGAAGACTATCTCCTCGCCCTCTAAGTCACAATCATGTTTCCTGTCATCCTGTAAGCTCAACCCACTCATTTTTCGTCTTCGTCCAATCACAACCTGAGACGCTCCAATCAACCAATACGTCTTTTACTTCAGATTTATACATTTTACTTAAGATTTCTCAAATTCTGGTTTTCCTCTCATTAGTCTGTCCTGATTGAAATACTGTAATTCCATCTGTTAGTTAAACATTAAAAATGCCCTGGTGTTGCTGCTGCCCAGACCTCATCACCATCTGACCAGATGAGTAAACATGACAGCAGCTCATAACTTCGTCATTCACTCATAACTTCATCACTCATTCATAACCTCATCATTCACATATGTGACAAGGCCGATGAGTTCAACCTGTTCTACAACAGGTTTGACACAGCCTGGACAGTAAGCTGGACTGGCCCCTGAACACGGCTGCCGTCTACCAGAAGGGGCAGAGCCGGCCTCTTTTTCCTCAGGAAGCTCAGGTGAGATGTTGAAATGAGATGTTTTAGGGCAGAGACATACGTACATAGACGCCTTATTTGCCACTTCAGCTCGTTGCTGCGATACGTCAACGTCACCACCGTATTAGTCCGGGCAAGGCAGCCCTGTAAACAAATAGGAATAAACGGAGGAGCTGCATTTTTTCTATATTTCTCAACCAATTTCAATGAGTCGTGTTTATATTCCACCATGTAGTCTTATTCACTTCATGTAAACCAAACGTTGATACTCAGCTCCTTATGGAAAATAGTGATTACAGCCTAGACTAACACGATTCTAAGTAGTGACCAAACTTTTATTTTCACTGCACGTGGATCATAAACCCTTCAAAATAAAAAAAAACGACTGAGATATATAAATGTTATAGAGCTTTTTATCCACAAAAATTGTAGCTCCTCCGTGCACTTGCACTTATTTGCAAGGCAGCGTTACACAGACCAATATGACGGCTACGTTGACATATGATCCAGCGGCGATTGCGGCCTCTACGTATATATGTCTATGGTTTTAGGCGCAAAAGAGATTATTTTGTTGGCGTTTTTGCTTTTATTTTATAGTTGATAGTTAACAATTTCCTTCATTTAATAGCTTAAAGCGTAGAGGCAGACAGGAAACATAGGGGCTAATTGCTCCCGCCCCCTTAAACAACCAATGGGAAATTTGCAACGACTTCTGAATAGGAAACCTCCCTAAAGGGGCCCCATGTCATTCACTGGAGGATTTGCAATGATCTCGAAGAGAAGCAGTTAAACTATTTTTATTACACTTAGATATTAAAGTCATTTAGAATAAAAACAATGGGGATCAGTGATTGGTTGGCCCATTCACAGTTTATTCACGTCTCTGTCTGGCTGCTGATTGGTTAACTGAATGCGCCGATGCTCTGTCCCGTCCACTGAGCCTAAAGTTATTTAGGAATTTATTTCAGTTTTTATTGTTCTTTATTATTATATTTTGAATATTACAAGGTTTTCCACAATCTTTATATTCATATTTTCTTTTTTAATTCTACTAACATAAATATTTGCACATTTTTCAATGGTGTCAGATAATTCATCAATAATGGTTATTGGAGACTAGACTCTAGAATCGCCACTGACGAGCTCATGAAACTATTTAAAAGCGAATCAGTGTGAATCAGATGTTTATCACTTGTTTTTTTTACCATTTGATCAAACTTTATTAAACATGAGGAATGACAAAGGACAGAGCCTGTTCTCAGCTCCCACTGGGACAGTGCTAAAGAAAAGACTGCAAGGTTGTTTATCTTGAACATATGAAGGAAACTTCGCAGTTCCGTTTTCTGCCTCAGATTATGAGACATCTTATCAGAAACACTTCAGAGAGGAGATGGCTCACTGACAAATCATTTCCTGTATCTGTGTCACATGTCCTGGCCCCCTCCAGGAGAGAAGCAGCAGGTCTGAGTCTGTGAACTCCAGAGGGAGAAGTGAACCTGATCACAGATTATGATTCTTTCAAGAAGACAAGAAATTCATCAGTTAGTGTTAAAAGCTCTGTGCAGCAGTAGCCTGTAAAAACAGGAACATATCCGTCTTTTCTTTTCCCAGAGGATGCAGACAGTCTGGATAAAGTTATTAAAGGTCATTAAACCTCCATATAGTGTAAAGTTAGATGTCCATGTGTAGTTCGATTATAAAGCACGTCTAAATTCTATATTAATGCTGTGAAAGTATCAAAGCGCTCAGTCCACAGAGAAATGCACACAGCCTGTATTCAGAAACTGAGCCTTAAAACCAGCCGTCAGGACTTCTGGAACTTTGTGATGTCACAACAAAGCAGTTCGACACACCATCCGACATTGCAGGATTTGGTTTATCTGAGTATTTACCTGAAATTAGCTCCAGAGTGAACCCTGAGAGAGGAGATGTAAAACTACACTGAGATGTTTTTTGGTTCTTAAAACCACAAATATATCTTCTTCTGGATAAACACTATAAATTGTAAAATATTATATACTGTCGCATTTTATACCAGCTGAACGTGCTGCTGTTGTTTTGCCATACCAACTAAGGAGACAGGAAGTATCATTTCATACCATCACTGCTTGTAATGTATCATCTTTGTTATAAAGCATCTTTGTTGATATTTTTGCCTGATGGCATCACTACAGGAAAGGTCAGAGGTCACCACAGACACAATATGGACTATGAATATAAATATCAGAGAAGCAGTTTTAGTTTTCAGGATCATCCTTATGGATCTATAATTATCTATAACATGTGATTATCATTTTGTGACCTAAAGCATCAGGAACCACCAAGAGCATCACAGTGGACCCTGTTTACATGGTTCAAAACCACATCCAGACAAAACGCTGATCCAGGACCAGTCCAGGTCAGATTATATAGAAAACAGTAATTTGGTTTAGTCTACAAGTACAGTGTGTGTGTGTGTGTGTGTGTTTGTCTGTTACATACGACAGGAAGTTCTCCCATGTGTCCATATAAGGATTGTAGTATATGGTTCCCTCGTGTCCCCTGAGAGGTGAAGAACAGCTTTTATGGAGTGAGGACCCAGAGGAGGTCAGATCTGGGTCAGCCGCCCCGGGACCAGAACTCAGACCTGCTGAGTCCAGCTGAGCCAGACTAGGGCTGGTGGTGGAGGTTTGGATCGGTTTCTGTTCTGTCCAGTGACCCTGACCTGAACTCTGTCGTTGGTATCGACCATAAACTCCTACCGCCCTGCTCTGAAACACAGAGTCAGCTGGGAGGAGGTGGGAGGAGTTTCTTCTCAGACAGCGAGGAGGGCGGAGCAGGGGGCGGGGCTTAATGTTTTCCATAACAACTGCCTGGGTTAAGTGCATCGGAGCTGCATCTTTTCCTCCTCTGGTTCCATTCTCCACCTTTTCATCACTCCCTTCATCTTCATCAGACTCAGAGCAGGAGCACAGGGACACACCTGGCTCTTCCTCCTCCTCCTCCTCCTCCTCCTCCTCCTTCTCTTCCTCTTCCTCCTTCTCTCTCTCTCCTCCTCCCATATGGACCAAACTTGCAAGTAACATAGAGGATCCAAGCAGATGAGGTTCGATGGATTTTACTTTAAAGGGACGTCGATGGCTCACTGACCCATGATGCAGGTAGGGGGCGGAGCCTGAGCCCCGATGAGCACGGTGAGGTTTACACTGAAACTTTCTTCTTCCTCGCTTCACAGGTATGTCCTCTCTCATAGCCCTTCCCATTGCTTCACCTGTGTTTGTTAACCCTGTTTCTATGACTGATTGCCGCCTCTGTCCACTGGCCACCAGTAGGCCCACACTGGGACGCCGGCGCTGGTCTGGACAGACCGGAGGCAAACCGACGGAGGAGCGTCTGGACTGGATCAAAGCTGCAGAGGGCAGACCCACACTGGAGCGCCTCCTGGCTTTACTGGTCTGAACTGCAGGACCAGGCTGACGCACCGCCACAGGGTGCTTCTGTCGTTTGTGACGACGACCGAAGTGACGCTGGAAGAAGAACTCCATCATGTCTCGGTGCGGAGGAGCTGAAGCTCACACAGCAGGGCCTCGAGGTCAAAAGTCAAAGGTCACACATGACGTTTTAATCCAGAGAACAAGATGATGGTCCAGCTCCTGCTGGTCCCTACTAGTCCACCTCTGGTCTTCCTTTAGAAACTCTGAAGGGGTGAGTAGGTGGGGTCAATCAAATCTATGCTTTTCCATAAATTATCACATTAACAAAGAAAACTGTAAATGAATAATAACTAACTAAACATAAAATGTTATCTTTGATTCATTAATTAATCAATCAGCTCATTAATTACTGATGCAGTGCTGCTTTGTTCAAAGTCATCAAACTGGTATTACCCAGAAGCCCCTTCACTGGTTCCCTCCACAGTCACAGTATTAGTGACAGTTCTGTAGTGAGATCAGGAGTGGAGCATCACTGTATTTTGTCCTGAACAGAAACCGGACCAGGATTTTAAAAACTGGAGCAGGATTGTAGCGGTTTTAGGAACAGGTCTTTAAAACCTTCAGATCTATGAAAGATTTTAAATGGATAAAAACAGATCAAACACAGACATAAAGCCAATGTTCACTAGCATGTAGCCGACATGTTCACTAGCATGTAGCCGTCATGTTCACTAGCATGTAGCCGTCATGTTCACTAGCATGTAGCAGACATTTCAAGTAACCAACATGGCTGAAGCTGCCTCATCCGAGACATTCTGTGACTGCAAATCCTCCGGTTCTCTTAAATACTGTGGCGATTCACTAATTAATCAAACGCCAGCAGAGTGACTGCCACGACTTTATAGAGCCTTCAGAATAAAACCCTGCACATGGTGTTAGGGATGTGATGTTTAATAAAAGACTTTTATTACACAACAGGTTGAAGAATGAGATACTGAAACTGGAGCCATTGACTATTTAACTCAGGTAGACACTAAAACAAAGATCATCAGTAATTTATACAAATTAACTGATGTTACGTTTCATCGGTAAAGATTAGATCAGTATCATCTTCATGTATCTTGATAAGCAGAGGCATCAGAGCTAACTTTTAGTCCCTGATCAAGTCTTGAGGTTGATTCCAGGATTTATCTGAACTATGGGAATTTTCCCTCCACCTCAACCTATAGCTCCGATTCATGAGTTATTTGAGGAGTTTGGTGAGTCTGATTCTGCTGAGTATGACCGTATCACTTTATGCTGTGACAGGCAGAAGCCAGAGTCTGTGTCTGAGCAGGAAAACAGAAACTCTGCAGCTTCACATTACGCCCAGATGCAACTACAGAGCATCTTCACTGACAACAAATAGAAACTCGGCGGTTGAACTGAAGGTGGGAAACGAACAGAAGTTACCAAAAACAGAGAGGCTGAGTCGGGACCACACAGCAGACCACAGTCCCGCCACGTAACTCCGAGGCGGAGGACGGTGGCGTGATGAGTCACGTTACTGACAGTATAAGTGTAGAAGAGAAGATCATGTGACACAAGATGAGAACAGGATAAACGTGCATGCAGCTCAGAAACCACCACGGTTTGACAGGAAGTCCCATCGGAGTCATCAGCGCTCTGAAACCTCCGCTGCTCACTTAATCCCCCTCAATAGAGAGGCACTCTGTGTCCTAATGCTCTGTCACAAAGGTCAGGGGTCGTCACGGCGACGACTGCCTTTCATGAAGCCACAGCAAATTTATACAGCTGTATGCTGAGGTGAACTTCTTCCCTTAAGACCAGATCACATCTGAACCTGTCACATTTTAATTTGCTGCTCAGCAATAACAAACAGCTGAACTTAGATCAGTAGAGTCTGTAACACAATTAAAACTCAACAATCAACCATCTAACTGATGTCTGGCTGTTGTCTGGCTGTTGCGTGGTTCTTGTCTGGCTGTTCTCTGGCTGGTTTTCTCAGTCAACTGAGATCAAATGATGATTTAAAGCTGAGTTTGCGTGACATACCACCTCATGACATCACTGTTACACCCACATCAACATAAACACATGGATCTACCATGGCGGTCAAATCTTGTGAATGAGGATGAGAATATTGTTTCTTCCTCCCTGATTCTAAGTATAAAGTGAACACGGTCAGATTGTCGTTAACTCTCAGATATTGATGTCCGCTTCTTTATGAACTGAATTCCCTCCAGTTGAAAACAGCTGTTCTCCGATACCACCCCCCCCTCCATCCTCTTTGTCTCTAACATCTCTATAATGACTGTGTTTCTCCAGCTGTTATGTAGCTGCCGTTTACAATGATAATCCCTGACCATAACGGGGGTAAGAGAGGGAGCACTGAGTGATAACACATCACCCACCTGAGTGTGGATTTGCATGTGAACACAGCTCTTTGTGGCGAACGGAGGCAGACAAACATCTTCCTGTTTCCACAAACAGAGCAGAGCTCCTCTGAACACAGAGCAGTGAAGGTGGAGATAGATCCGACACCTTCGCTGTCAGGTAACCGGATCCTGTTCACAGACTCAGGTCGTGTGCAGCATCAAACCAGACCCCAGGACTGCCAGTATCAGGAAATAATATATTAACATCATCTCCAGAGCGAGAGAGAGAAAAAGAAAGAGAGAGAGAGAGAGAGAGAGAGCAGCTGCACTCATTTTATTGAAGTCTGGTCATCACACTCTGTTCTGTTGTTTAGCCTCCACTCTAATATAAACAGGTTGGACACAATAATAGAAACACCTGTCACACTTAAAACCTCCATGATGGTGGGTTTACCACAGGACTGTTATATTATACTGAAGGTGTACCTAATAAACTGATACCTGAGTTCAGGTCCAGGTTCTGTACACAGAGAGTAGATGTACACCTGAACCTGGACCTGCTCAGTCTGATCCTCTATCAGCAGGATGTATGACATCACTGTGGTTATGGTGGGTTTAGGTGTACTTGGTCAGGTATAGAGAAAACGTGGCAATTTGGGTTAAAATGACAGCTTTATTAAGTTCAGGTGGTCGTCATGGTGACAACAATAATCGCAAAGGCTCAGGTCACGGAACAACTGTGGTTTATATAAAAAACAACAGTGACTGTTGGTGGGAAACCATAACCATAAGTGAGTCTGCAGATGATTCATTAGCTCTGTGCTAACATCACACACACTAACAGACACACCGTCATTTCATCAGTGAGTGAGTGAGTGAGTGAGTGAGTGAGTGAGAGAGAGAGAGAAAGAGAAAGGATCCAGAGCTCTGTGCTGCTGGATTGAATATTTACATAGAAAAAAAAGTAGAGTATGCAAATACACAGACGTGAAGAGCGTTCCACAGCAATGTGGTTTTCCTCTGATCGGGAGAGACTCAGCCTTCTAGATACCAGATGTGGAATGAGGGCCGGTGGTCTGAGCTGTGAAGGGGTCAATAGGGGTCAACCAAGCTGGATCCACACATCAGACCTCTCACTCTCAGACTAAAACCCACTGATGTGATGTGGCGGGGGCTTCAAACTGCTCTTCCTACTCCAGTACCATTCAGAAGCCTCACGGTTTGACCGACACCTCATATACCACACAAGGGTCATCATCGGTGTCTGAATGACAACAAGGAGGTAATTGAGGAAGAGGGGAGAGTTTTTTAAGTGTCAGAGTGAGCAGGAGTTTGAACAGGAGAGAACAGGCTCTGCTCATCATAATACATCATACATCAGATCTGATAATACATGGAGAGAGAGCCTCAAACGTAATCTCTTCATCATCCACAAACATCTGGACTCCTCTGTCTTTTCTCTGTGCAGCATGGAACACAGCTCTGACCAGGTCCAGGGATCTGGTCTCTGGTGGTCTACTGACAGTGTCATGGATCCTGTCAGACTTCAGGTTCAGCAGCTGGTTCCCTGACAGACCAGCAGCTTGATCTCCATGGAGATCTGCGTCAGATAGAGACACCTCTGGATACAGCTGCTGTTCCATAGGTCCACACGCAGACTGTGCGTCTCCTCTGCATGAGACGGGACATGTTGTCCTCACTTTAAACACAGCTTGGATGTACACTCACACCCCCAGTTTCATTTTGTACACACACCACCAACATGGACCACGTGGACCACCTTCCTGTGACTCGTACAAAAACCACAGAACACATCCTGGATGGAGGACAGCACCTGTGTGTGTGTGTGTGTGTGTGTGTGTGTGTTGACCAGACCCTCTGTCTAAGTGGAGATGTGGTTTGACTCTAAATAGCTGCCAAGTTATTACCTCCCTCTCTCTCTTTTAACAGCGTAAATGTCTTTAGTCTAAACAGCTGCATTATTTCAGCCTAATGACACACACACACAGGCACACACACACACACACACACTTCACTAATGTTGCTCGGCCTAATCCCGGCACCTCTGTCTAAAGCACTGCAACAACAGAGGCAGTAACAGGATGTGTGAGAGTCAAACAGACATAATAATAATAATATTAATAATAATACTGAACATAAGATCAGTGTTTCCTGTGATTTCACTTATATTATTAATCTGTCATGTGTGTCAGTGTATCTCTCTTTATCTGCTGAAAGCTCCTCAGTGTTCACACCTGACTATGTCTGTCTGACTGTGTCTGACTGACTGTGTCTGACTGTGTCTATCTGACTGTGTCTGTCTGACTGTATCTGACTGTCTGACTGTATCTGACTGATTGTGTCTGACTGTGCTTGACTGCATCTGACTGTCTGACTGTCTCACTCTGACCATATCTGTCTGACTGTGTCTGACTGTGTGACTGTGTCTGATTGTATCTGACTGACTGTCTGGCTATCTCTGTCTGACCTTATCTTTCTGACTGTATCTGGCTGTATCTGACTGTGTCTGGCTGTGTCTGGCTGTGTCTGTCTGTATCTGACTGTGTCTGGCTGTGTCTGTCTGACTGTATCTGACTGTGCCTCACTGTATCTGACTGTGCCTGGCTGTGTCTGACTGTGTGTGTCTGTGTCTGTCTGTATCTGACTGTGCCTGACTGTATCTGACTGTGTCTGACTGTGTCTGACTGTGTGTGTCTGTGTCTGTCTGTATCTGACTGTGTCTGACTGGTTGTATCTGACTGTGTCTGACTGGTTGTATCTGACTGTATCTGACTGTGTCCGACTGTATCTGAACTAGTGGAGTTCAGTGGATTTCCGCTATGATTTCTGTCTGTCCACTCTGTCCTGCTCTCATTCATCATCTGTCATGATGATTAACCCCTGAAGGTTGAATGCTTATGGAAAATGGTGTCCATTAAAGGCAAAAAGATCTTTTTTTAGATCTTTTTTTGGACTATCATCCTCATCTGTACATGTAAAGATATATCTAGTTAGTGAGGTATCTACCAATGTGTCCAAGAACAGTTTGGTTTTTGCTTTGAGTTAACTGTACTGACAACTGAGATCAGCCACATGCTTCTTAAACAACAATAGAACTCGACTTTACTGGTGATCCACCAGCTGAGAAAAATAAAATGAAACGAATAAAACAATGTGTTCAGACATGTCTTGATAAAGAACATGTGTTCTTGTTTAAAACAGTACAAAGACTCCACAGCCTTCTGAACCAGAGCCCCTCTCACAGCGGAGTCGACCTCCACGACGACCTACAGCGGCGGGAAACACTGATGTAGTCTGACCTAACCGGGGTCAACGTACTGCTGTTGGCCAGATCCATGTGGATCCAGTTCTTTGTCTTATTAGTCAAGAGGTTTAGCTGGTTATAACCTCCTCTGTCTCTGAGATGACTGACGACTAGAAAGAACACAGCACTGCATCAGCTGCTATCACCACTACACTGACTCAGAGTGACTGACTTCACTTTACTGAGCTGTAGACTCAACTAGTGATTTTAGTTTATTATGCAACAACAAGCACAAGTTACCACTGTGACAAATTAATTCTTGCTAAAGTCTGTTAAATAAAGTGCTTTTAATATTATCTATTCTAATAAATATTAAGATAAAACAAAGAGTAAATTACGAGCCAACCTGACAAAGGAGAGGGAACTATCCATCCATGCTCCACTCCTCTCTCTATCTGTCTCCGAGCTCACTAACCCTGAAGTACAGAGATCGCCACGAGCAGAGAGGGAGAGGGAGGGGTGAGAGACATCAGCAGAGTGGAGGGAGGAGGAGAGAGCGAGAGTGGGTGTGGCCCAGAGAGAGAGAGAGAGCGAGCGAGTGAGCCCGAGAGGACTAAAATAACTTTGTGTACTTCCTTGACAAGCTGAGTGCAAAACTGTCTGATAAATGTTCACACACACACATACATACACACACACACACACTGTGGGAAAGAGGAAACAGAAACAGTGACTGTGACGTTGTTATATCCTTTCATACAACAGTTTATAATCCAAGAGTGAATTACAGAAACAAAAGGCGTTAATTAACGATCATTAACTATTTTAATTCGCAACATAATGAACACACAGGTTTGTCATTTTTATCTAATGCTCTTTTATATTTCTTTTTTTTTTTTTGTTCTATTTTTTCCCATTTTGTTTTTTCTTCAAATCCTTTTTAATTAACAATAATCATAATTCATTAAAACAAGAACTTACTGTGTTCATACTGGGGGTTAACAGTGATTGATGATTTTGAATGCTGTGAATGCTTGTCCATTTAAAACACCACCACCCTCCATTTGAGACAACACCACCTGTTAAGATTCACACACCACACACACCACACACACACACACACAGGTATGTATAGTGGGGTCCTTTCACATGAATACGAATCTTTCAGCCCTGTGATAATGAATCAGTTGATCAATAGTGACCATGAGCCTCCTCTGACACACACACACAGAGTTTCACCAATGTAATGCAGCACACACACTCACACACATTCTACACAACATCTGCTGGTGCTGCACCATGATCCCCACCCATCAACACTGACGAGCGTGCAGCCGAGCCGGAGGCACAACTGTCATTGTTGTTTCTGTTGGCATGTCAACCACGGCCCCTGTTGCCGTGGGAATTGTGTCCCCTGATCACATGATGACTGGTGACCCAATGGCAAGGTTAAACACACACACACACACACAGAAATAATCCGTATCGTGCTGCGACTCACCAGTACAACAGGAAATAAAACAGATTCTGTTTTCTAATGTCTGTCAATCTGAAGTGTGTGTGTGTGTGTGTGTGTGTAATGTTACTCTAGCTGCCTCAGTGTGACTACACATCTGTCCACATCCTGTGTGATGAGGGCAGGAGGCCCCACCTGCTGGTCAGAGTCAGATATTACACTGTAAACCACCCACTCACTCACTCACTCACTCACTCACTCTCACTCTGTCTTACCTCCTGGTGAAGAGCTTGAGTCCGGTGAAGGACTTGGAACAGCCAGTCATCACCTCCTTCTCCTCCTCCACACAGACCGGGGGGGGCGAGGAGGAGGTGGAAGGCAGGGAGGCGTTGGAGGAGGAGGATTCAGAGCTGAGTTCTCCATCATCTCCTTTTACATCCAGTAACCCTCCATCACATGGCTCCAGTCCAGCCCCTCGTCCCGTATCAGAGTCTGTTCCCAGGTCCAGATCCATGACAGACAATGTGCTCACTTACTGAGGTCTCATGCTCTGTCACATTTTGCCAGGATGAGCTATACCTCCTGGAATTATGGGTAGTCCTTGTAGACTTAGAAAGACTGTGACTGAAGTGGTGAATGTCCCCTGTGTGGTCCAAACATGTCCCAGAGGAGGACTCCAAACGGTCCTGGACGTATTCCAAATATTTCCAGAGGAATTCCTGGTGTTTAGAGGAATTCCATGTAGAGCACCAGCAGCTTCCAGCAGGAACAACACAGTGCAGATTCCACCTTTAAACAACTCAGATCCTGGACTGGACAAGACTCTGTGACCCAGCTGCCTCACTGAAGTCCTGAACTTCTCATGGTGGGAAATATGACCTATTGCAAAGAGTGTGCAAACTGTGCTACAATCGAACTACAACAGCTTTAAGTAGTGGCCAGTAAGACAGAGTTATTGTGCTGCAGGTCTAGTAACAACTGAACTATAGTGTTTAAATAAAGTAGGTTAATAAAAGGTACTAACCTCTAACACAGCATTAACAGTGTTAGACTTACAACTACAACTACAATGAGTCATTATTGTACCTCTACTGCTCCAGGACTTCAAACATGGCTGCCCTGCAGAGTCAATAATCCACATGCCAAAGGTCCTTTACAAGACACACGAGGTGTGTGTGTGTGTGTGTGTGTGTGGGGTGGGGGGGTGGGGGGGG
>NW_019525403.1:2926066-2983295 GCF_002814215.2 Seriola lalandi dorsalis | reverse complement strand
GTGGGGGGGGTGGATTAGTGTTGAGTCCTCAGGGAGAGATAATCCTCTAGCATTCCTCTCCACGTCTCGGCTCAGAGCTGTCAGCAGCAGTATCACTGTTCCTGTGTGTGTGTGTTTTTCTCTTTCTCTCTCGTTTGTTCTTCAGCGTTTCACCTCCTCCTCCTCTTCCTCTTCTTCCTTTCGTCTCTTCTTCACTCAGTCTGGATTCTTTCCCTCCTCCTCCTCCTCTCTTCTTCTTTGGTTTCTCACTCAGTTTAATTACACTCCATGTGAGGTGGACGCTGACTGACACACACACTAACACACACACACACACACACACACTCACTCTGAGTTGCACACTGCTACACTTTGGTAAACACACTCTGCTCTTCTACTACCCGCCCGGCTCAAACCAGGAAGTGGATAATGACAACAATCAGGGCCTCGGTCTTAGCTGCCCTGTCACATGCCTGACTGAAACTCTCTGTTGTAATATTATATGTGTGTGTTCCTCATCATGTCTGACAACAGAATGAACAGACTAGACTGAGCTGTTACTGCAGGAACAAATGAACTCAGATCACCATGACAACCATCATCTGTATGGAGACATCTTACAACGTTTCCATCACATCAGTCTGTGTGATCGCGGAAACATAAACCAGCTTCTTTATAGCAGCTAAATGACCTTTGACCTGTGGACACTGCCGTTACACTCTCACCTTAAAGTCTGTAAAACGGCGGAGATCCAGAGTCTTTGAACACCAGCAGCATTATGGGAAATCAACAAAAGAATCCACATCTGGTGCTGTAGTGAGTAGGCCTATTTGTGGCAGCAGGACAGTGTGTGTGTGAGTCAGGATAAACTACAGTGTGTGTGTTCATGGTGATGTGTGTGTCTAACTGGAAACAGTGGAGCTCTGAGGCTCAGAGGAAGAAGACACACGGACTCGTACTGAATTAGCACCGAGATTCAATGTGAACCCAATTACACTGTTTCATTACATTTGAATTGATTTAAAAAAAAAAAGAAAAATCACATTTGGGCAACTTTCAACACAACACCAACAACCTGCTCATTTTGTTGTACTCACACACACACACACACACACACAGTAAATCACAGGCAGTCAGCACCTCTTCTGTCTGCTACTGGAAATAACCACATGAGGGAGCTGTCTGAAAGAGAGATGAACTCAGTCCTGTAAGAGTCAGTCTTCAGTCACAGGATGAGGATACTAATAATAACAATGACATTATATTAATAATTTAAATAATCTACCAACCTTTAAAAACGCTCCATAAATAAATTGTATTATTATTATTATTATAACATTATGATCTGATGACATCATGTGTCTTTCCAAACCGTAACAAATCAGTGTTTCAAAAGGAAAACCACTTCCTGGTCTGTGTTCATTATAATATTAAAAACACTTGGTTAACAGGGAACTGTCATTAAAAGAAATTGACACAACAAACCAACAGTGATCCTGTGTTGTTAAGTCACAAGTTTTGACCGCCTCCTCTGTCACCTTTCTGACTCTTTAACTCCATCACACCATTTCCTGACTAGACCTCAACCACCTGAACATAAACCAGAGTTTAAAACTGAGCAAGAAATTTACTGGAATATTTCATACTGACAGTGAAACATGCTGATTATCACAGGAACTTCAGTCTGTACCGACACACCAGTTCAACTAGGAAGTTGAACTCTACTGGGTCTCTGAGATGGAAGTTTATACTGTGTAATGTTAGAGATGGTGCACAGTTGAGTTAGTGCAGCTCAAACCTGCATGAACCTGAGGAGCATGTGAGGATTTGTTTCAGATTCCTACAGAACTAAACATAGACTGTTTATCAAACTCCCCTTTCATCATCATGATGTCAGCATTACTCAACTGTTCCCTGTCCTGATTGTTACATAAAAATATATCAGTTTTATATAGAAATCAAATAAACTGCGGAGGAACAGTAACAAAAGCAGAGAAAGCTGTTGTTGTTATGGTGCAATGTGATTATAGTTTAGTCCCATTTACAAACAGAGCACATCTTATGCACGCGCACACACACACACACACACACACACACCTGCTCCTCTTCTTTGTGTTGTCACTGTTCCCTCTCATCCTCCGCCCACTCTGTATTTCCATGACAAATAAAATGACACACAGATCTTTTCAACTCCCCCGCACACACACACACACACACACATAAACATACAGCTGACCTGTTTTCTCTGTGCCACAGGACTCATTATAAATTCAGACATTAATCCTGACCCTCACTGTTGCTGATGAGCGGCAGTGTGGAGCTCAGACCTGCTGACTTACACCTGTGCTGATCAGAATAAATAAAATAAATGACTTGTTGACAGAAAAGGGAAAAAAAATCAAACTATATTTTTCATTTTTTCATCCAACATCAACATGTTTATATTCAGTATTCTATAACAGTGCTGCAGTTCCCATTCTCCTGATTTCACATTTAAAACTGGCTCCACAATCTAATAATATAAGACTCAAACTGGGACCAGTCTATAGTCTGGGACCAGTTTTCACAGTGATACCTCAGACATGGTCCAGTCTTCATTCTGCTCACAGATCAGTCTAATGTTAGTCCGGCCGTTTCACAAAAATGAAGACCGACTCATTTTAAGACAAAAACGTCAGGATAACTCAGGCCTAAGACCAATGTTACCATGGTAACAATCAATGACACCTGCACAGAGCAGTAGCACCCAACAACAAGAAACAGGAAAACATGGCTTGCAACAGAGACAGTGATAAGAAGGGAAACAAAGACAAACAGTTATATCTGAGTCACAGTCAGAGTCTGTGTCTGTGAGATCAGATCCAGACCCCCATACATGAACCAGTCTGACCAATCCCACAGATCAAGATCCTAATACATGAACCAGTCTGACCAATCCCACAGATCAAGATCCTAATACATGAACCAGTCTGACCAATCCCACAGATCAAGATCCTAATACATGAACCAGTCTGACCAATCCCACAGATCAAGATCCTAATACATGAACCAGTCTGACCAATCCCACAGATCAAGATCCTAATACATGAACCAGTCTGACCAATCCCACAGATCAAGATCCTAATACATGAACCAGTCTGACCAGAACCACTGACCCAGCTCTCCTCTGGGTTCTGCAGTGAACTGGCTTCACGCACAAGTTCAGAGTTGGATTCAGCAGACACCAAGACTGTGAGTGCCAGAATGGACCAATGAGTCACCACGAGCTCAGTCAGCTGACACAGACCAGTCAGGTTCATCATAATAACCCGCTAACCTCTGTTTAGTGTTCAGCTCTTTACTGTCAGACTGAGGTTGAGTTAATATTATGATGTAATACAGAGTCAGCTGTTTATCACCTGTGACTACAGAACAAACAGGAAGCAGGTGTGATGCCTGGGTCTCAGCTGGTGGATACATGGTGCCATCATTGTGTGTGTGTGTGTGTGTGTGTGTGTGTGTGTGTGCTGGTTTGTGAGAGACACACTGTAAAACACTGAATAATTGATCAATTTGTCATTTTCAGTTGAGTATTCTCCATCAGTCCTCACTGACAGATGCATTGTCTTGTGTAACTAAAGAATCCAGCGGACTAAGATGAAGAAGGAGGATGATGAAGAGATAGGATGATGAAGAGGAAGGATGATGAGTCACCTGTTTGCTGACTGTCTCATCTCCATCTGTAGAAAACCTCATAATGTTAGTGAGTGAGGATGAGGCTTTACAGTGTGGTCACAGTTGATCTGATTTTAGTCCAGAGCAGCAGAATCAGTCAGTAAATCAGTTATCATCAGACCTGTCACACTCTACTGATCCATGATGTCATTACAAAATCAACAGCTGATATTCATCACATCTATCCAGGTCAAACTGATCACTATTATGACAGATTATTCCTTTTTCTTTATATCTCTATAACTGATGTTTGTATGATGGCTCATACTGACTGTAAAACGAAGAGGAACAGTGCAGAGCTGTGAACACAGCTGAGCCTTGTACATCAACATCAGCCTGAGTTAGTCTCGTAGACCCTACACACCAGCACTATGCTCAGCATATGACATCATGTGAGCAAAGATGAGACTTCAGCAGGAGGATCCAGAATCCAGTTTCATGGTATCTGACATTTTTATTTCATTCCCTGTGTACAGGTGAAACTGTTGCCCTAAGGTGACCTGAAGGTAAACAGAGCCTTCAGAGCGTCGGAGGACACAGAGAGTGTAACATCAGAGACACCAGAGAAGAACATCTCTCTGTGAGCCAGATCCCAGAGAGATCTGGTCTTCTACAGTGATAATGTACTGGAAAGTCAGGTTTACACAGACAGTGGTCACCTTCAGAGGCAGACTTTAGCCTTAGCCTTCATCTGTGTTAGCTTTTATAGGTGTTAGATTCCCTCTGTGTTAGCCTGTCTCTGTGTTAGCCTCCATCTGTGTTAGCTTTTATAGGTGTTAGATTCCCTCTGTGTTAGCCTGTCTCTGTGTTAGCCTCCATCTGTGTTAGCTTTTATAGGTGTTAGATTCCCTCTGTGTTAGCCTGTCTCTGTGTTAGCCTCCATCTGTGTTAGCTTTTATAGGTGTTAGCTTCCCTCTGTGTTAGCCTGTCTCTGTTTTAGCCTCCATCTGTGTTAGCTTCCATCTCCATTAGCTTCCATGTTGGTTAGCCTTCATCTGTTATAGCTTCCGTCTGGGTTAGCCTCCCTCTGTGTTAGCCTCCATCTGTGTTAGCTTCCATCTGTTGTACTAATGAGCTCCATTATGTAACCTTTTTAGCTCAAGGCAACGAGCACATTGTTCTCCCCTCCCCCATTCAGCTTATCACACTAATGCATCAACAAATGTCAATCATCATCAGTAGGGCCAGGCTAACCTAGCAAAAGCTAGCGGCAACACCTGTAATTACACCCTCCTGTCACTGAAAGAGGCCACGCCCTCAATTATACATAACTGTAAGCCTTAATAAAATGTAATATAAAAATCCTCCCCCCGTACAGTTGTCATGAAGGAGGAAATTACATGGACCCAGCAGACGGGCTCCTGCTCCACCAACAGGACATTCTTAATAAATATTGATTACATTAACAATTCCTGATCAGTTTTTATGACTTCTTATCATCATCTTCTTATTGGACCAATGAGCAGAATCCATAATGGCAATTATATCAGTAAAATCTTATCAGTTCCCATCAATACATATTATTCAACATGTCACAGTGTTAAGCTGATGGTGCCTCCACCTCCCTTGTAACAGAGAGTATGGGACAGATTTGAGGATGTAGGGATTCCTTCAAACTTCATGATGAATGTGTGTTACCTCATCTGACTGACACACACAGACTTACACAAACACACACATCGTACCACAGATACAGCTGATTCTTACATAACTCCTCTGGTGAGTCAGGAGAACTGACAGCTGTGTACCCACCCCCAACACACACACACACACACACACACACAAATCCAATGTGGATTACTGATTAAATTATGTTGAGATTATGTCTGGTGCTGACAGCTTCACTGTTTCTCTGTCTGTGACCACACTGATGGAAAACATCCTCCTCCTCTGAATCAGACTCAGTGATGACAGGAGAATCCATACACATTATATAATGAGACATTCAGACTGTGCACACAGTCATCTGTCAGGATTCAGGTCAATATGAGAGGGGCTGCTGTCTGTCTGTGGTTCCCTCTCTGCTCCACAACAAAAACACAACCTCCTCTACCAGGTCAAATAAGTGATGGAAAAAATCTCCTCCAGGCATCGTTGCTATAATAACAACACAAAAACATATAATAAGTTTAACCGATGGACATTTTCACTGTCAGGTTAACTGGACCAGGAAGTGTCTGTGGCTCGCTTTATCCCGGGCATATCACCGTGGTAACTATGCCCCCACTTCAGAGGACCAGATCAAATGTTGTTAATAGGCATCAGGTCCACTTACCTCCAGTTTGGACTTTAGTCCACTAACCTCAAGCCTGGACCCTAGTCCACTAACTTCCAGTCTGCACCTTAGTCCTCTAACCTCCAGCCTGGACCTTAGTCCACTAAACTCCAGCCTGGACCCTTCAAGCTTGTTTATGTATTCAGTTAGCTTTGTGCCTACTAGCCTCCAGCCTACGTCCCAGTTGGCTCCTACCCCTGAGGACCTCCAGCAGTCTCCTTTCTTGGGGACTTGCAGAACCTGAGTTGGTTGTCTCCAGTTGAAACTTCACTGGACCGTGACTCACATTCCCACCTCCACAGGCCCCGGCATTTTTATGAAGCTTTACAGTCACTCTGTTAGTCTGTTTGTTATGTCTCCAGCCACTCTCACTGGCACAAAAAGTGAAAGAATACCCTGAAAAGGAGGATGGAAAGAGGGAGGGGCATAATACCTGAGGGGCAAACAGGGCCAACACGTACAAGGAGAGGATGAAGAGGTCAGGGGTAATGGATCAGGAGTCAGATCTGACACCAGAGACCACCTCTGAACAAAGACAGAGGTTACATCTCTCTTCATATACGGACACCCTAACAACAAAACTACCTACAAACAACTCCATCTGCTGATGAAGGCCACACAAAGGGGTTGAAAGCTCCAGAACAGGTAAAGTTAGACCTTTGGTGTCAATAAATCAGACTTTACTGTGGTTGTATTTCAGCTGGTTGCTGAGTAAAAACTACAGATTAAACTTTCAACCACTCCAGTTGTTCTCACCTGATGCAGAGGTGTGTCAGGGATGGGGGCGTGGCCAGATGCAACAGACCTGAAACACTGAACCAGAGCTCAGAGAAACAATCGAGTCAAGCTTGGTGTTCAGTTACTGTCTCAATAATTCATCATCATCATCATCATCATCTGTTTGTTGATATGTGGAGGTCTGTTTGGAGCAGGAGGAGGCAGCTGTAATTAGATTAGAGACTAACACATACCAACGGTTTCTATGGCAACAGACAGTCCAATACTTCATACTTCAGAGCAACAGCAGCAGCATCAA
Organism: Seriola lalandi dorsalis; assembly: GCF_002814215.2. Taxonomy (NCBI): domain Eukaryota; kingdom Metazoa; phylum Chordata; class Actinopteri; order Carangiformes; family Carangidae; genus Seriola; species Seriola lalandi. The sequence continues at coordinate 2,976,291 of NW_019525403.1, read as the reverse complement.
TACTGACAATAACAACACAGTGAGCAGATACAGACATGTCCTTCAACTACCTGTGACAAACTGACTTCATGTCTCTACAGCTGCTGAGACTAAAACATCTGGATCTACCACTGAGCCATGAGATCACCTGGATGTTACAAAACAGTGAAACTTCCTGCATGAGGAGGACCGTATGTCACTAACAGTGACCTAGCAACAGTCCTTATCAGGGTGACTGGACCATGTGACCTCAGTGGTTACACCGTCTGAACATCTGACAAATAAACTAATAGAGTAAGAACCTGAACACCTGATGCTCTCTACATGATTTTTACCTCAGAATAAATCTACATCTGCACATCAGAACTCTAAGCCCTGAGAGGTAGTGAATTATAATTTTTTTTTTTTTTTTTTTTTGCCAGGATCATTTTTCTAAGTTTTTTTTTCTTCCCAGAAAAGAAATTGCTCCTGACAAAAAAAAGTGAGTGAACAATGTTCTGAATAATAAGGATCTGTCATGGTGAATACATACAGACAGAGGAGAAGCTACATGTTCATCTCTATTGAAACTCAGCTCAGTGAAAAACCTTCAAATGGTACAAAGATCAGAGGTCAACTGCCATTTAGCAAGTCCAGAACCAACCTGGACCCTGAAATGATTTTACCTGTACTCACAAGATGCGGAGAGACTGGTTCATGTCTCCATCGGCTAAACCTCACCCCACAGAAACCACACAGATCCGGACCTGCAGTGTCAGAAATGTTGGCTCTGGACCTGGCTTTGTACTCAGGTGAGGCCCGACCAAGACCTTAACCAAGATCACTGGAGTTTCTCATTCTCACAGTTGCATGGTTTTTTCCTGCATAGAGAATTGTGAGGTGGCCGCCTCCCGACAAAATTCTGCTAGGCCTATTTGTTTTCTCGGTACTCGGTGGATTTGGCGTTTGTAACCGCAATTGCAGCTCTACGCCGCTACAGCAGTGTAGTGGCGCTGTATCGTAATCATTAGGCAGAACCATCCGAAATTACCAACGAAGAAGAATACGAACACGCTGGATTTTCTGCCTCCCATTGTGGGATGTAATGTTATTTTGAAATGAATTTTTTTTTTGAATTTTTTTAAATGAATGTGAAAAATAAAATATTCAAAATAAAGAAGTAAACTGCCAAATGTAAAAAAAAAAAAAAAAAAAAGGTTTTGTCACCAGAAACTCGAGATGGAAGTAAAGTAATGGAAGTAAATGAAACAGTTCCTTATGATGACAAACCCTCTGTCTGTACAAACTGTGTTATTACACCCTCTGATCATCACCATGACAACACTGTGCTGCAGGAAGCAGGACTGTATACTGGTGTCAGAGTCGAGGGGAAACAGACGGACTGGTCGGTCAGCAACATAATGTACCACAAGACCAGCACAGTCTCCAGACCTGAGCCACATGGAGCTGGTCAGGGATGAACTGGACAGAAGCTGTGGGAACCACAGAGCACCACAGAAGAAGACAAAACAGAATACTGATGTCTGATTTCAAACCTCTGAGCTGCATTTAAGACACCAGGTCTTAAATCATTTCATTTTGGTAAATATGTTCATCTGTAATCTGACTCAGGACCATAAAACGTCACCTCTGTGTGTCCGGCAGACACCAGACCAAAACTGCTCACAGCCTCCTCTGGGAAGAGGTCAAAGGTCACTGTAGCCAGGCGCTAAGCTGGAGTTATATCATCTGTTTGTTCCTATCACACAACAAGAGTCAAACATTTAAGTCGCAGAAACAGTTCATGTGTCCTATCCTGTCGGTGCTCTTGTAGCACTTCCCAGTCTGGGAAAAACCCCAGAGCTCAGGTAAAGGTGTTCTGTAAACAGTATGTTCCCGATACACACCCAAGCGAGATCAGGTTACCGTGGCTTCCCGCCTGATTAAAGCTTCCGTCAAATATATGTTGTAATGTTCTTAAATATAATGTTTGGGATGAATGTGTTCAATATGTTTATGTAGCCTTACTATGTGTTTGTATGCGTCAGAGGGAGGATTCAAGCAGAGGCAGTGGTGTTGAGCAGACAGGAAGTAAGACCAAGTGTTTTGGTCCAAATACCCACATTCAGAGACAGAGTATGACTAATGTGTGAGCAGCTCTGTGTACATGTAAATCTGATGGTGTGTTTACACAAGACACGTCATCAGATTTATGAAGCCGTATACTCTCCGTGTCTCTATGGATATTTACTGCTCGTACCATTAAATGATTACATGTACCTGTGTCAGTGATCTGGAGGATATGGTAAGACCATAAACATAAATAAAGAATAAATAATGTATCCAATATGAATATAAAATGTAATATATGACATTAACCACATGGAACTAATCAATATGTTATAGTTGTGTTTTTGTTCATTGTATAAACTTAAGAAAAAGAATAAAATCAGCAAAACAGACAATCTAATAATAAAGCATTCAAAAGCGTTCATTTCACCTCTCACCTTGTTTTTGTGTGGTAAGTGTAAACTGGTCTGAAGTCAGCGTGGTGCACGTATTCTCACTGCACATTGTGGTTTTATAAATAACAGTTTCCGTGTAGGAGGTGTGGATCTACGTTTCCAGTGCGTATGCATTTATTCTACATCTGCTCCAAGGGCTCAGCCAACAGACAAAGATAAAAGGTGACCATCCCCCTCATATAAAACCACCTAAGTCAGAGTTGGGATTGTAGAGTTGTGATGTCAGACTTAGGATGTCAAAGTTAGGATGGTAGAGTTAGAATGGTAGAGTAAGGATTTCAGAATTAGGATGGTAGACCTCGGATGCCGGAGTTAGGATGCCAGAGTGAGGATGGTAGAGTCCGGATGCCAGAGTTAGGATGCCAGAGTTAGGATGCCAGAGAAAAGATGGTAGAGTTAGGATGCCAGAGTTAGGATGCCAGAGTTAGGATGCCAGAGTAAAGATGGTAGAGTTAGGATGCCAGAGTTAGGATGCCAGAGTAAAGATGGTAGAGTTAGGATGCCAGAGTTAGGATGCCAGAGTTAGGATGCCAGAGTTAGGATGCCAGAGTTAGGATGCCAGAGTAAAGATGGTAGAGTTAGGATGCCAGAGTTAGGATGCCAGAATTAGGATAGTACAGTGAGAATGTGAGAGTTAGTATGTCAAAGTTAGGATGCCAGAGTTAGGATGCCAGAGTAAAGATGGTAGAGTTAGGATGTCAGAGTTAGGATGCCAGAGTTAGGATGCCAGTAAGGATGGTAGAGATAAAATGTCAGAGTAAGGATAGAAGAGTTAGGATGGTACAGTTAGGAAGTCAGCGATAGGATGGTAAAGTTAGGATTGCAGAGTTAGGATGGTAGAATTAGGATTTCAGAGTAAGGATGGTAGAGTTATGACGGTAGAGTTATTATTGGCAGAGTTATGATGGTAGAGTTAGAATGTTCAGAGTTAGGATGGTAGAGAAAGGACGCCAGAGTTAGAATAACAGAGCTGGGATGTCAGAGTAAGGATGGTAGAGATAGAATGTCAGAGTTAGGGTGGTAGAGTTATGATGTCAGAGTACGGATGGTAGAGTGATAATGGTATATTTAGGATGGTAGAGTTATGATGTCAGAGTTTTGATGATAGTGTTGGGATGTCAGAGTAAGGGGAGTTGAGTTAGGATGCCCGAGTTAGGGTGTTCGAGTAAGGATGGTAGAGTTATGATGTCAGAGTTCAGATGGTAGAGTTATGATGCGAGAGCTCAGATGGTAAAGTTATGATGGTACAGTTAGGATTGGTAGTTAGGACGGTAGTTAGATGTTAGTTATAGTACTTTAACCAGGTTTAACAGATGTTCACAGAGATTAAACTGGTCTTAACTTCTTTAAATAATAGTGAAAACCCTCCTCTTATCTCTCTTCTCTAAGGTAACCTAATCAGGAACACTGTGTAACCATCAGGTAAAACAGGTTAGCAGGAAGTGGGGCACATTCCACTCTTTCTGTGTAGTTTTGTCTGGAGTGTGTCCTACCTGTAGGACACCTGCTTCCTGAGGTTCAACTGGACAAACTCTGCCTCCATCTGGGACACCGACAGGTGACACCCCTCCTCTTTCGCCCCCTCCTTCACCTCCACCCTTCCTGATTCCTAGAAAATACAAACAGATGAATTTCCATTTTTTTAGGAGTTCACTGAACACAGTCCCTCCGGGACACCGTACCTGTTAGTTTAGCCACACCTGTTCATTCAGTGTCAGCTGGTGTGTAAACACAACACACAGCTTGACTACAGAGGAAGGATGATAAGAACATGGCGAATATGTTGTGACACTTTTCTCACTATGATGACGTACCTGAACCAGGTGAGTTCTAGAAAAGCCCGAACTAAATCAACACAAACTCACCTGACAGGTGTGTGTTTCCCGCGCGCTCTCCGCGCTCCCCTCCACGGTGAACACGTCCTCCTCCTCGACCACGTCCTCCAGCCCGGGCCGCTCCATCCTGCGGCCTGACGGTTTCCTCTCTCTGTTCACTGATGGATGATGTTACTATAATAACCGCTGCTCTGTGACGCTGATGCTCCTCGAGTTCTAGAAGTTCCTGTTTAACGGGAGCCGGTTCCCGGTCCAGTCCTCCGCGTGCCGGTATGCAGGGTCAGAGAGAAGCAGGATCACTGTGAGACGTGGAGACGGAATGAAGTGTGTGTCCGTGGAACCTCTCCGCTCTGCAGTAATGAAAAGTTGTCGTTGAGCGGCTCCGTCATCAGCTGATGCAGGAAATCAGCTGTGGGCTCGCTCGCTCTCTCTCTGTCTCTCTCTCTCTCTCGCTCGCTCTCTCTCTCTCTGTCTCTCTTCTATTGAAAAATACAACCAGTAATAACGAATGAAATTACTAGATTATACATGTTATCTCCACTCTGATTGGACAGCCTTATCCTGCTAGGTGGTCTTGTCAGTCTGACCCCGCCCCCCTCCGGTTAAACAAAAGGCCATAGGTCCATTGAATTAACACTCACAAGGCCTAAAGGTATTTCTGCCAACCAGCAACATGAATTTAGCTAAATTTAAAAGATTTAGATTTAAATTTAAGGTTTAGATTTAAATTTTAAAATTTAAATTTAGATTTAACATTAAGATTTATATTAAACATTTAGATTTAGATTTAATATTTAGATTTAAATTTAACATTTAGGTTTAAATTTAACATTGAAATTGAAATTTAATATTTATGTTCAATATTTATATCTTTTAATTGTTTTACAAGAAAAGTTGACATGACTGACTACATTTTTCAACATTGATAATTTGAGCATCCACCACTTTACAATCCACCCCACAGACATGTGTGTGTGTGTGTGTGTGTGTGATGGTGACAGTGCTTTAGACTCTGAGCTCAGTCTTGGTTCTGATTATTGAGAATGAGTCACAGTTTAATTAAAGGAGTCACATCAAAGAGAGAAGCAAGTAACAGCATCTCCTGTGGACCATCACTACCTACCCACACACACACACCCACCCACACACACTCACACACACAGACTAAATAAAATGATGTAAGATTCATATCCGGAGAGAGAACGGACTGAGCCGTATCATAGACCTTTGTTATCTAACAGGAAATAAAAGATTTCTTTAGCAAGTCATGACTGATCCAGCAGGTACAGGACCAAGACCTGGCTCACCTACAAAGAACCCAGTCCGGTTTTAATGTCGTCAGTTACAAGCCAACTTGTCTGACCCTCTTCTGACTCTGCTGTGCTACAGAGAAGCTGCTGGGTGGTCCAGTTACTGGTGTCCTCCTCTGATTGGATGAGGCCTTAATTGGTAATTAACACTACACAAGGCTCAGGTGGTGGTGTGACAGGAGATGAATCTACTCGTACATGTTTGTACTGACTTCTGGAACAGTCACATGACTCTCTCAACGTGTAAACAGGAAATATCATTCTCCTTTTTAGATCTGAGCTGAGTCCTGCAGCCTGAACAGGATCCAGACCACCAGGATCCACCTACAGCTCATCTCCAGCTTCTGGTCCTGAATAAAACTAATACTGACAAAGGCACAATAAATCAACTATTTATTTCAAATAATCATTCGTGCTGACTGTCATAAAGGAAGGAATTTGGGTGGAAATCAATAATCAGATGTTTTAACACACCGCGTAGCATCTCTTCATATGTGGAAGAAGATTGTGGACAAATAGATTAACTGTGTTTAACTGTTGTGTTGTTATAATGGACTGTCACTGAAAATGTCATTGTTATATTCCTCCATAACTGAAACTGTTATGTTGTAAATGCCTTCCTTTCAAATGTGTCTCTTTGTTGTTATTATTAATATTTTTGTTTTATTTTTAACTATTTTTATTCATTTTGTTTTATTTAATTTTATTCTTATTCATTTTTTTCATTTCATTTTATTTTTTTTATTCATTTTATTTTATTTTATCTTCATTTTTATTAATTTTATATTTTAGTCATATAGGAGGTCCTATGTCAGATATACATACATCCTAACAGCAATTACATCTGAAATAAACTGTGTTAAATGACACAGTATTTAACACTGTTCACATCACTGTTTGATTCAAACAGTTCAATCAGCAGATAAGTTTTTAGCCTTACTGCTTTCATTACCCAATCCCAGCTGACATTGGGAGGGCAGGGCACACCTGGACAGGGAGAACGTCAAACTCCGCACATACAGGTTTGAACCCAGAAACTTCTCACTGTGAGGCAACAGTGCTAACCGCTGTACTGCCATGCTATGGTTAAAAAGGATCAGGTCCGGATCTTTTAGACTTCAGAGGGCGAGGGAGGTAGTATGATGTCAGTCCAGCAGGAGGCAGCAGAACTCTACTCCTCTACAACAAACCTGAGGCCTGTACTACGAAGCAAGTTCAACATATCCAGGATAACTTTTAGTGATCTGGGTTAACTGAATCTAATATTGGCCATCCTGGATAACCTGTACTACGAAGCAGGTTATCAACGGGCTCAGCTAACCCTGAACTTAATCAATATACTTCAGCAGCAACAAGTCTTTTAAGTTAGACCTCCAGGGGAATATTGGAGGCTGTTGTGAGATAGCACAGTAAATACAGTTGGTCTGAGAGATGTTTCCTGAAACTAGAGGCAAACAACACAATAGGAACCAGGAGGGTTCAGTCAGCTACTCAGTCTGTCATTAAAGTCACCTTCCATCACCTGGAGACATTCAGCATTAACAGAACCTCAGGTAAACTGTAGTCAAGAGTTTAACATAACAACCTGAATAGGACCCTGTCTACTATATCTATATGATGTCAGACAATCAGCAACCACAGACAAAATTGGTCACGTGACCACACACTTTTAAAGAGGCATCAGTTGTACTCACTCAGTAATGAAGAGACGTCCACGGACGGAGTGATGAGCTTCATAAAACTGTTTTCGGCGGCGCAGCCATTTTTTCATGTCGAAGGAGTCGTGTGCTTCAGTAGACGTGCTGGAGCTTGCTGGTTAGCATGCTAACTTCAGTAGATGGGCCAGGGCTAGCTGGTTAGCATGCTAACTTCAGTAGAAGAAAAGATTTGATAGAGACAAGAGTTAACACTGGTGTTTGTTTCCACCTCTGGAGACAGATGTTGGTGAGTAAAGGAATGAAGTCTGATGCTGAACTCAAACGTTTCTTCTATGGTAAGTCAACAGCAACTAATGCTAACATTAGCTATGCAGCAATAGCAAAACTTGTGTAGAACTCCTTTAATCTCTTCCCAGCTCAGTACAGTTGAGAAAGGTTTTGGATGTGTAAGTCTGTAACTCACTAGATGTCATCTGACCTTCCTCCCTAATCACCCAGGCCTGTCTCCCACTCCCCTTAATGAAGACTCAGGCTTCCTGGAGATGCTATTCTCTGGAAGCGGGACCTGAATTCAGCCGGGAAGAGGTTTTTACAAGTGGAAGTGTTGTGCCAGCCTCCCCCCACCTTCTCATCTGTCACCACTCATGTTTATTTTTGTCATTCTGTCTCCTGTCACTTCTCCGTCTGCCCACTAGATGTCCTCGGACCTTCCTCCCTAATCAAGTCCTGACTCCCACACCCACCTCACCTGTCTCCCACTCCTCAGTCAATGCTCACATTACACCAGCCATCCTGAACTGTTCCTGCCTGGTCTGAGTCTGGGTTCTCCTCCTGTGCTCTGTACAACAGCAGTGACATTAGTAGTGTGACAGAATTTTTTTTACAAAAGAAACTAAAGAGGAAATTTAATATTCCAATAACATGAAATTTGTCTGCTCTCACTTTGTTTGTCCGTCCTTCTATCTTTGCTCCTCATGAAGAGGAAGAATAAAACTGGGCCTGTCCACCCTGCCTGTTGCCAGGTTGTCGGCCAAAACAGCTTTTCAGAGACAGAACACACAACCATTGTCTGTCCCATTGATAAAAACCCAGAATGCTGACTCTGCTGAACTGCAGCCAGTCTAACTGCATCTACGTCTGGTCTGCCGCAGCTAGGCACCCTGTACCCCAACAGCCTCCCCAAACTGCCCCTGAAACAGCCCCAGCCCCTGCTGCCCGGCCCAGTTGCTCTTGGCCTGTGCGTGCATGGAGCAGCTAAGCCCCTGTGCTAGCTGGCTAAAGCCCTGCGGGATTAGACTAATGCAGGCGGCGGGAAGCCACTGGTGGTGAAACAACAGGCATGGGAAGTGACCCTTATCTTTATCAGAATTTACTCTTGTTCACATGACACACCTCAGCTCTGAATTTTACCCGAATCATTTGGTCTTATTCATAAGATTTATAATCCTTTTTCACAAAAATGAACAAACATGGGCATAAACTTGTAGAAAAACACAACCACAAAGCAAAGAAGGCAACAAGGTAGTTGAAACGGCATCAAGCCAAGATGATAAAAAGCGCTGCTGGAGCCATAAACTACCTGGATTAGGAGACATGGACCTCCACCTAGAGTCAGCTGAGGATCACCTGATGGGGCCTGACATGGGGCCACCACCTTGTGGGCCCCGCTACATGCAAAGCTAGATGTAACGGTCAGTGTGGTGCAGTTCAGGTGAAGGAAACGGTCATGGAACGTCACCACTGTGGTGGAGAAGGATCTGGAGATAGTGGATAAAGTGCAGCTGTACCAAGTAGAATATTTTAATTCGTACTGGCTCCTTTCGACGTGAAAGCAGTGACTCTCTGAGCTCCTCACCCTATCTTTAAGGCTGAGCCTAGCCACTCTGCCGCTTGCATCCGTGACTTCATTCTTTCGGTCACTACCCAGAGCTCATGACCGTAGGTGAGGGTTGGAATAAAAACTGACTGGTAAATTTTGTTCTTCTCTCTATTTTCCTATCTGTGTTCTCTTCTGTGTGTCAGCTGTTGTTGCTCTGTGCGGCATTGTGTGTAAATCTGCTTCTGTCCAATCACACAGACAGAACAATACATCAGCATTGTGCCACTGTGGATGTGTGTGTCTGTTGTTGTTGCTCTGTGTGTATTGTGCCACTGACAGAGTGTGAGTGTGTGTGTGTCTGCTGATGAACTACCACTCAGGTAAAATCCCTCTGTGTCTTTAGTCGGCTTCCTGACCTCATTGTTTCTGTGCTGCCCTCCTTCACCGGGGGTTTGTTTTGGCAGCTCTGGGTGTCTGGTGTGTGGGTGGCACTGGGTCGCAGCGGGGTCTGGACCTAGTAGTGCCCCCCCCATCCTCAACCCTGATTCTGCTGACGGGGCCCAACCCACCATGAGATAATGCCATTCCAGAGGGATCGTGGCTAAAGCCTCTCTTTCTGGCTCTCAGGTATATAAAGAGGAGGCAGCCGGAGAGCAGAGGACAAAGCTCTCTGGAAACCTTCTTCATCATCATTCCTCACCTCCCTCCTTTCACCTGCCAGACTCTGTGCAGGTACATCTAGCCAGCCAAGCCGAGTCAAGTCTCTGCTCACTATGGATATTGCCATTCAGCACCCCTGGTTCAGACGCGCCCTGGGCTCCGTCTACCCCGCCAGACTCTTCGACCAGTTCTTTGGAGAGGGCATGTTTGACTACGACCTCTTCCCCTACACCGCCTCCACCATCAGCCCCTACTACAGACAGTCAGTGTTCCGCAACTTCCTGGACTCGTCCAACTCCGGCATCTCCGAGGTAACGACATCAGACTGTAGAGAAAGATACACAGACAGAGAAGAGCTGTGTTCATGCTCATGTTAAAATCAGGGTAGTAGCAGTAAATGTCTTAATTAATTAATTGTATAATATAAAGAGAAAGATCCAGAGTACATTAGAATTTCAAACTGGATTTTATCATATCAATAGGATATCAATAGGATCTATCAATGTGATCATGATTATGTCATTAAGTCATTAAATTAAATATCTAAACATTCTATACTTAAACTGTGACAGGTTCAGGCTCTTATTTTGAAGTGCATCAGTACTACTGATAATACTGCTAATTTACATCTGTAGCCCATAGGCAGGTAACATAAAGCACAAGTCACAACACACTATGATGATACAGTGCATCCTCTCTCTCTGCTTGTGTGTGTCCCTCAGGTGAGGTCTGACAGGGATAAGTTCACAGTCTACCTGGACGTTAAGCACTTCTCCCCTGATGAGCTTAGTGTGAAGGTCACCGACGACTACGTGGAGATCCAGGGAAAGCATGGAGAGAGACAGGTAAATAAAAAAACAGGTAGTGCTCCTCCCCCCCTCTCCCACACACCACTTTCAAAATAAAGTTAGTGATAACGTTTAGTCAGGTATTTACTGCTGTCTTGAAGCTTTTATGTTTTGGTTGCTAAGAAGTGTCTAAATGAGACTACAGAGGTTGTCGGGGACGTTAAACGTCATCATGTTGAACATGAAAACCGATCTACTCGCCAGTCCAACTTTACAGCCTCATTTTGGTCGTACAAACTGTAACTAACTTTGTCAGAGGGAAGGCTTTTGCAGAAGAGGTAGCTGGTAGGCGTTTGTAGTTGGTTTATAGCCTAACATTAGATTTTTACTTCTGCTGATTGTATTTAGGCTCCAAACGTAATAAAGTGGTGTTCATTAGTGAAGATTGCAATGCTGAACTAAACCAACAACAGGGAAACACATCATCCCTGCAGCTCTGTATACAATACTTTCAAAATATTTCTCCCAGCCTCCTGTTAGTCTTTTATTTTGAAGATCAACTGTGGCCAGGAAATACTGGTCACGGTTTGTTACTACAACAAAACCAGGAAGTGTTATTTCTGAGGACAATGTATGGTCAGTTACATTTATAGTGAGAATTGTTCCTTTAATTGGTATTGATCTATATTGATATTGATAGTTTGTGTTCATCGTTCTGTCTTTCAGGACGACCACGGTTACATCTCTCGCGAGTTTCATCGCCGCTACCGCCTCCCCTCCAGCGTCGACCAATCATCGATCACCTGCTGTCTGTCAACTGACGGCCTGTTGACTATGACTGGGCCAAAGGTCACCGGGGGTAGTGAGTCCAGCCGTGGCGACCGCAGTATCCCCGTCACCCGTGACGATAAGCCCAATGCCGCTGCATCCTCTTAAAGACCAGGGGTTGGGGTTTGACCGGGGGTGGTGGAGGGGCTCAACCCCCCAACAACCTGCATCGACTGGGACGGACGACCACAGATTCTTCTTCTCCGGTCCTCCTAGCTTCACTTCCTCCTCTGTAGATCCTTCGTAGCACTCTTCTGTTTTATTAGCACCATTGTTTTGAGTTTAACAAACCACCATGAGGGTGGTAAAGTGGGGGGGGGGGTTAGCTGAGTTCTGAAGGAGAGAAGTCATCTGAGTACGAGACTGAGAGCTGAAACTTCACTCTGCTGATGGTCCGTGTGTTTCAGAGCCAGTCCTCTGTCACTGCACATGGTTCAAGTTAAATGTCAAACATGTCCCAGGTTTCCATCAGTGAAGTTCTCTGACCTTCTGCTCTGTCTTCAGGATCCTGTTCTGTAGTCTAGACCTGTTCCATGGATTCAGGCGCAATACTGAGAAGTCCAGACTAAAGAAACTTATAATAAAGCTGTACAATTAACAAGAGGCACCTCCTGTGTGTGTGTGTGTGTGTGTGTGTGTGTGTGTGTGTGTGTGTGCGTGCGTGTGTGTGTGTCTGCACATTTCCTGCTCAGTCTTGTTAAAGGTCCATATAGTATAAACTATGACTAGGTTCTATATTAATACTGTGAAAGTATCACAGAGAAATGCACACAGCCTTAAAACCAGCAGTCAGGACTTCTGGAACTTTGTGATGTCACAACAAAGCATTCACTACTCTCAGCCCCGCCCACCTGGACCCACCATCCAATCTTGCAGGATTTGGTTTCTCTGAGTGTTTACCTGTAATCTGCTATATTTTTATAGCAGAGCGAAGCCTGAGAGAGGAGATGTAAAACTACACTGAGATGGTTTTTGGTTCTTAAAACCACAAACACATCTTCTTATGGATCAATACTTCAAAATAAAACACTCCATACTTCAAAATAAAACACTAAACAGGAGAAGTTTAAATATGGAGCTTTAACACTTATAGCAGATAGTCAGCTGATCTGACATGAGCCTTTTAATGGAGCTGAGCATTAGTGTAATTGTCACAGGAGACCGGGGGATATGTCTCCTACATTGTATGAAAAAGATAAATTTGACCCCCCTAAAAACTGTCCTCCATCGCTCCAGGTTGAAGCTCATACTGTCATTAGTACACTGGGTCAGGTTGTAGTGGTGTACCACAAAATAAACAAAAGAAGACAAGTCCAGTCAAAAGAGACAACATAGGAAAAACAGGCACAAAGAAAGAGGACTGATGAGATACAGGTTCAAGGTGACCACCAAGACCCTGTATCAAACTCTGTCCAGAGCTTCAGAGAAAGGAAGGTTAGAGACTGGTTGATGATTATTTAGAGACCCTGGATCAACATGTGGCTTCTCCAGTAAACAGTTTAACCACAGCAGATTAACAGTTGGTGGAGACAGTCACAGTAATCAATGATAAATATCAAAAATGTTGAAGTCACTGGTCTGTCACTGCAGTAACAGGAACAAGAACCACGAGCTCAGGTTCATGGACCAGTGTGTCGAATGGTAAATACATGCAAACCAATGTTAGAGGACAAACTGGAGGAGACAGTCAGACCAGAGACCAGAGGATCTGGTCAGGTCCAGCTGGTAGATTCTTCATTGCCCAACCTATCCCAAAGCAAGCAACACTGACATAGATCAACTTTTAAATGTAACTATTAGCTGTGTCCCAATTCAGGGGCCTTATCCTTTGGAGGAACTGAAACGAGACAGCCTGGTCTACAGAGATTTGATGCTGTTGCCACTGCGTCACAAAGCCAAGTTTGCATAGCAACCTTGACAACACATAACTTTTTCCCACGAAGGCTGTGTTTGGAACCGCCTTCTAACATACTGCCTACTACATACTCAATCGGTATAAACTGCATTCTGCCTACTGAATGAACAAATTAGTATGCTACTACCAAGCTGACTGTTCACACTGAAGTATACTGCCAGTATCCCAGAATGCATTTTGCATGAACTGGCAGCGACAGCGACGACTGGCGGGGATTTTAAAGTATTTTCTAATAACACTGTTTATAGGTCACTTTTTAAGTATTAACATTTGAGAATTTAACCTGTAGACACTTTTGGTCTATTTATAGAAGTAAAGGCTATTTGTAAATAGGGTTACAAAGGGGCGGAAAATTTCTGGTTAATTTCCATGGGAAGTTAAGCTTGGGAATTTTGGAAATATTCCATATTGGAAACTTTCCATGCGAATAATGGGAATTATTTGGAATTAATGGGAATTTAGGGGAACTAACTAGGAATATATTATATACATATATTATATATGTTTATTCCACAGGCACAAATGTGTGCCTTCAATAGTCTCTGTGCTTCAATTTTGAAAATCGCCAGTTTATTCCCATAATTTCCCATAAATTCCCATGGAAAGTTTCCATTTTTGAAAATTCCCGGAATTTTAAGGTTTACAGGCCATTGGCTTTAACAGATGTACCATTAGCTGCTGAACTGAGCTGAAAGACAATACTTACATTTAAAAGTAGCTCTCTGTCAGTGTTGTTTTCTTTCATTACCGGCATGCAATGAATCTTGGGATAGCTGCTGGACGAGACCAAGCTCCCTTCACTCCAGAGAGGGACGTAAAAAAAAAATAGATGAGAGAGGGTAAGAAGAAGAAGAGGAAATACAAAAAGTCTTCAAGTCGCACAGTCAACTTTGTCTTTGGACTGACTGTGATACCACAACAGACTGCAGGGAAGACTGGAGCAGTGTCTATCTCCATCCACACCACCTCTGGAGGCAGAGTGGTCTTAAGAGGTTTGGACCATCAATACTTCCATGCTATTGGTTGGCCTATTTTGTGGTCATGTGGGCTCTAAAGACGTTCAAAATTAGCATGTTTACACAGCATTTTTTGTCGTACATAAATGTGCAAATTTGACGTCTTAACGTGGATGTCAAAACAGATGTTTTGGACCAGTGTAGACCTGCTCTATATGAATTGATGAATACATGAATTTGTAAAAAATTCGAAATAACTTCTAACTACTATCTAACACTATTGATATATCGTTTTATATCATTATGGAGAGATTTTATCCTTTAAAATCAAATGTACAACATAATAAAGAGTGTAAAGAGTGAAGGGGTCTGTCCTTTCTGAATTCACCGTAACAAACACTGTATCAGTCAGAAAACTGTTTCTATGGAAACAGAAAGACATCATCTTTAATCCGTCTTGTACAAACCTGTGTCATTATATTCACATGAAGTAACAACAATAAGAAACATCAACATGAACTAATCAAAGACTGAACACAGACCATGTCAAGTGACATTGAGGGGGGACTGAACACAGGACCAGGACTGGACTGAAGATGCTGGATCCACATCAGAGGCTGTTCTGTTCACGCCCTCGACCCTGCAATCACACACACACACACACACACACACACACACACACTTTAATTACACCTCCACTATATTAACAATAAACTGACCCTGAGTATTACCCACAAGCCATTGCTGCTTCACTTGGATGATGTATGAACACCTATCAGTTTCAGAGCCCACTCCGTGAGTTGTGTCACATTAGTAACAAACAGAATGAAGATAAAATCATATCTTCATGGTAACACCTGAACATCTCACTGTGTATGGATGATACTGCAGATACTGTTGTCCTCATTAATGAGGAGTTTTAATTATAAAACGTGAACTTGTTGCACTACAAGGGTTCAACAGGTGCTGTGATTAAGGCACCTGTTGGAGGACCTGCAGGTCCTCCAGGGTCTGCTGGGCGGCCAGTCTCAGGCTTGGTTCAACACTGGAGGTGAGGTGGTGGACTCGAGCCTGGAGGTCTGGATCCAGCAGAGAGGAGCCCAGCAGGAGCAGCACCTCCTCGTCCAGCAGCAGAGACTGGAGGAGACGCAGAGAGTGGAGACACACCTCCCACTCTCCATCTGTCATAAGACAAAGAAAAGCATTAAATCCACATTTCCGATCAATCACAAACTATCAATATTTCAAATTGTTAATAAAAAATGATGAGCTCAGTATAAGAACAGTTGTTGATGATGTTTTTGTGGATCAGCTAATTGACTCATGACCTGTGAGTGTGGTGGATGAGAGACTACGACCTCCTCCAGTCCAGCCTGGAACAACTGTCCAATATCCCAGTGAGTCAAAGCAGCTCCACCTGCAGCAGCTGACAGAGGGTCACCACCACACCTGAGCCTCATGAGCCACACACACCTGCAGCTGTTGTTCCACTCACACACAGCTCAGTCTCTTACTCTGCTCACCCGTGAGAGAAGCTGGGGCACTTTAAGTTTCCTGCTTAAGAATGACACCTAAGGTTTAATTTCTCCTTAACTGGGGGAGTCACTTAAGGGTTACACAGAAGCTCTTAAAAGGTTTCCTTAGTTAAGAAAAAAAGTTGAGGCATTTGCAGCAGAGATTTTACAGCGGTAAAATTCTACTGTTTCCATGGGGACCATTGATTTACTGCCATTAGTACTTGTGATACCTTAACTCAGACTTTAAGGGAAATCTTAACTCAGGGTGCTTTGTGCAACTGTTTTTTAAGGAAACCTTAACTCAGATTATAAGGAAAATCTTAATTTAAGGTGTTTTTTGCAACAGATTGTATTAAGAAAACCTTAACTCAGGCTTTAAGAAAAACCCTTAACTTAAGGTGTTTTGTGCAATGATTTAACTAATTCCTTAAGAATAAGAATAAGATAGGGAAAAACCCTTAAAAACTTAAGTGAACATTTAAAGGATATCTTAATGAGAAGACTTAAGGGTGTTTTGTGAAACTGTTTCTATTTTAAGGAAACCTTAACTCAGACTTTAAGGAAAATCTTAACTTATGGTGTTCTGTGCGACTGTTTTTATTTTAAGAAAACTTAACTCAGACTTTAAAGACAATCTTAACGTAAGGTGTTTTGTGGTCCCTGTGGAGACAGGAAGTGTCACTGTGTAACACTGATGCAAATGTGGTGGTCTCCTCACCATTCAGCAGGGTCCAGATCAGAGGCAGGAGTCCTGGGTTCTCACTGATGTACTTGAGTCCTTTAACACTGATGCTGACATTATACAGAGCCATCAGCATCAACCTGCAGCAACACAGCAGCATCAGAAGCAGCACTGACACCTACTGTCCAAATCAGGTACTGACAGTCTGATTGAGTGACTTCAGTCAGTGGAGCTGTGAGTATGTTTCATGTTCACACTGATAAAAGACAAACAGCATCAACATAACACCCAGAGAGAGCAGCAACTCCACCTACACCTTCAGCTTGGGGAAGACTCCAGGCTTCATCAGCTCTAGCAGCTTCATCAGAATGTCCAGCAGGGTGTGAGCCGAGCCGGACAGGAAGTCCCGCCCACACGTGACTGCCGCTATGTCTGATTGGAGGGAGATAAAGACAAGGTGAGTGAGGGAGGTGTGGTCTGGAGCTGGCACTTTACAGCTGAACCACGTCTGACCCATCTGACACTCTGCTGCTCTGAGGCCACAACACTGACTAATGACCTCTTCAAAAGTGTCTGTGCTGCAGAACAGAAGTTGTGAACTCACTGGTGATGGTTCCAGCTAGAGCCAACACAAATTGGTGCTCCTTGGAGTTCTGGTCCTCAGTCTGGGTCTTCAGCTCCACATCCAGAGACCTGACGAAGCTCTCCAGAGTCTGAGCAGCTACAGCCAGGAAGGCCTGCAGCTTCCCCTGCACATACACACACACACACTTATATATCAGACAACACAGCTCCACCAATCAGCTGTCAGATACCAAATATGAAACTCAGAGTTTACTGTTTACCCTGTTTGTCACACACATACACACAGACAGACTCACGTCAGCCAGCCAGTGTGTGACCGTGTCCTCTATGACAGAGCAGCTCCACAGTAGACTGCAGGTTGCAGATCCCAGACCAGAGCAGAAGTCTGCCTGCTGCTGCAGCTCTGCTCCACTCTGCCACAGCTGCTCACGTAACAGCAGCTTCTCCTGCGCACGCACATACACACACAAAGGTGTCTTGACATATTAAAACAATCAAGTTATCTGGATGGTTAAAGAACAGTTTTTTTGTTTGAAACCACCCCTTAAAGCCTGATCACTGATCTCAGAGCAGTGTACACACACACACACACACACACACACACACACACACAGACAGCCCAGCCTAATGTCTCTCGGCCTCTCTCACCTCTCTCTCTCTCTGACAGTCAGTCTGAACTGCGTCCAGTCTGGACTGGAGGTGCAGACACTTCTGTCTCAGCTGCTCCTGTTCCTGCACAAGCAGCTCCTTCACTGCACACACACACGCACACGCACACGCACACACACACACACACACACACACAAAGATATTTAACTGAGGGTGTAGACTTGGTTGGTTCATGGTGCTGGTTCTCCTGCATGCTAACATGCTAATGCTAACAAGCTTTATATAAAAAAAATGAGAGTATAATATTTAGAAAAACCACATTAACTTGTTGATTATTAATGATGTAACTTTGTAACTTCATTAATTTAGTTATTTTTGGAATTATAGATTATTGATGATGAATCAGTTTGATCAGTGAACAGCAGTGAGAAGCTTCAGCAGAGTCTCTGCTGTTAAACATTAACACCATATACAACAGTTTAATAAGACCAGTGTTACAGACATCAGTGAAACCAGCAGGGACCACACTGACTTTACATGCACTCACTATAAACTAATTGATCATTTATTGATATTTATTGATATCACATCCCATAAGGTTCTTTACAAACACATCTGGATCTCCTGCTGTCCTGTTGCTTGTCTCCACAGTAGCTCAACCTGACCTCGCCACTCATCACTATTTAACACTATTATATTATATATAATAATATATATTATATTATTATAATATATTTTAAATTATTCTATTGTTTTTTCTATAATAAATAATATTTTTATTTTGTTATTACATATATCGCTCTTATATTGACAGGATATCATATAAATTACTATTATATATTCTATTATTATTATTACATTCTTTCTACAGTTATATTTAGGTAATTAATTTACACTATACTTTCTTTTTCAGTCTCTGTCACACCTGTTTTTGTTATGTCACTAATAAAGGGAATCATCCCTCTCAGAAACAGAACATAACATCCTCTTTTCTCGCCTCCAGGTTCAGGTGAAGAGCAGTGTACCTGTCTGAGCTGTTCGAGCCTGATGCAGCATCTCCATCAGGTTCGGATTCAGGACTCTGGGAAGGAAGTCCCTAAGCTGCATCACCTCTGTGGTCAGCTTCTCCAAGTCTCTCTTCCTCACTCTGACAAAGACTTCCTGATGGACCTCAGAGCTGACGTGGATCTTAGAGGAGGAGATACGACAGACATCGACAGAACAAGAAGAGACACATCATCACCTGGTTCTTCATAGATAATCACAGAACCACAGTGCCACCAGGTCTACAGCTCACGCACACCTACACAAACCTGGTGTCTGGACTGTGAGGGGTGAGGTCTTCAGGTAGCTCTGACAGCAGTGTGGTATGAAACATGTCAGACTAAACATGTGAAGAGGCAACAGTCTACAAGTCCAGTTCTCCTTCTTCTTTAATGGTGGGTGACACCACGTCTCCTGTCCACTGGTTCACCATCCTAACAGCTTCTGCACATGTGCTCTTATTTTGAAGTCTACCTCATTACTCGACATCCTCCATATGCCACACTTCACGCCACAGCTGTATGACCAAGTGTTTGACAGTCATAGTCGTACAGGTAAGGAGCGTTCTCCCTCACAGGTAAGGTCATGTGTCCCAGTGAAACTCTGTGGGAGATCTTCTTCCTCTAATCACAACTAACCACTTAACTAAAAAAATTAGGCACATCCAAAGGAAACCTATGCACTAAGCATCTGATGTCAGGCATACACTGCATAGCAAAATCGCTACGCACATGCACTTGTCATTGTTCTATTACCATTAAATACATTTAGCTATATGGAACGTTTGACTGCCATGGGTACATGGTGATGAGGAATCATGCTATGAAAAGTCTGATGTAAACGAAAAGATCTCCAAAAGAGTGAAACTCTTGAGATCTTCTTCCTCTATTCCAAACTCTCTTCTCTGCACACTAATCTTCATGCATCCTTCAGTCTCCCTCCTTTCAGATTTACCTTCACCTACTCCACCTGCTTCCTTCACTTCATCCTACATCCTCTCCCTCTGTCCTTAATCCCTACAAATGTCCGACACATTCCCGCCTCGACTCTGCTGACCTTTGACCTAGGTCATCCAGCTGTGTTTCCTTGCTCTTACCTTTGATCCGTGACTCAGAGCCAGCGGTTTCCCGCCCAATGACGCTGACATATTATGGTCGGTGTGTTTGTTGTCTTCTTCTGCTGCTGTTGTTGTTGATGCTGCTCTTCCTGTGGGGTTGCTAGCATCAATAACATACACTGTAAACCTAGCTTCATTACAACATTAGCTATGGTATGTTTCCGTGTTTAAAGGAGGAAAGTTAGCCTGTTGTGAATGAGTTGTTAATTATAATAAGAGTATAATTTTCTAACCTACATATAGTTGTAAGGTTTCCCTCCGACCTCAAGGTGGCACGACGGCTGAAGGAGTTCCCGACCGGTTTTTAGCCCGAACTGTAGACAGCTAGCCAAATACCTCGGTGTGGTCCAGTCCGGGTTTTGTGATGCTCCAGCCGAGAAGAGAGGCTTATCTCCTCTTCCTTTGTGTTTGAACCGTTTTAGTCTGTTATATGGGACCGGGATCACTGGAGAGAACTGTGTCTGTGAGCCACCTTCACGGTCCACTCATGTCTGCGGGACAGGAGACCGACTTCTCCTGTGATGAGGTATTCATCAGCCGGTTTCCCATCCATCGAGCCTGCCGGGATGGAGATGTTGGAGCTCTGGTCTCTCTGTCTCACCAGCTGCCGGACCAGGCTCCTCTGACTGCTGAGGACTCCTGCTACGGCTGGACCCCCATACACTGGGCTGCTCACTACGGACAGGTAGGGATTACGGTACACGGTGGATTAAGAGATTTACCTGGCGACAGGTAATCTTCCTAAAGGCTGAAACTCCTTCAGCGATGTTTCCTATTGTGTTGAGTCATAACTTATCAACAGTAAACCACAGTTCTTCATTTACCTGCAGTCAACCTGAATCACGGCTAATATCGTCATTAACTAACATGGCGGGAAACAGGAGCATGAACCACATCAAAGGGCTGATATTTAATGAGCTGATAGTGTCATTTACTGCTCTGACACAATTTGTCTGTTTGTTACTGTAAAATAAAGTTTTCTAAGCGAAAAAACTAAAGCGAGGGGTTGCAGCGTTTCCATTGGTTCAGGAGAAGCCAATGGAAAATCAGGCGCCAAAACATCTTCAGGAAACCAGGAAGTGTGTATTTTATGACGTGATACTGTAAACTTTATCCAGAACATGCTAATGTGACAGGGCAGATTAAAAACAAAATAAAATAAGTTTCCTTTAAATAAATGAACTACAAGTTCCTGAATAAACACAAAGGTTCCACTGGTAAAAAAGTGATGTGTACCATATAAAATCAACAATAGAAGCAGGGAAACACATTTATTTTGGGACTGCACCTTTTCCAGACATCTTTGCTAGAACAGACTGCTTTTTATTACAACCACTTTGTAATCATTTTTCCTTTAAATATGAATATGTATTGTTTGATTTCCATGGCCCTAATACTACTTAATACATTTTTTATTTTGCTAAATTTCACATCTATAAGAGCAAGTTTTCAAATAATAATCCATTCTTTCCTGAAAATAAGTATATCCACCATTTCTAGGAGTACAAATAGAAAAGCAATTAAGACATATAATGTTTGCTTACATTGTAACATTTTTGTAATAAACATGCTAACATTACATTAGTGTCCTCGCAGCTCTCACCTAAAACAGTATGTAACACTTTTGATATAAAAATAAAGTAATTACAGACACATTTAACAGGGCTGAATAAAAATACATCATATTAACATTTATTAGTTAAAAGTTGAACCACAGCCTCCTTCTGCTTTATTTACACCAGCGTCTCTCAACCTTAGGGTAATTTTTCACAATAAAAGTGAATCTGTTGACACCTGAAGATTCCTGCTTGATATGAGGCCCCTGGTGTTGTATTCACCAACAGATGTTTTCACTTGTTACATTGTCATGTTGGGCTGTGTTCACAGCTAGAGTGTGTGGTGCGCCTGGTGCAGATGGGTTGTGAGGTCAACATGGTAACCAGCCGCTTCAACCAGACACCGACACACACCGCAGCGTTTGGAGGACACCCTCAGTGTGTGGTGTGGCTGACTCAGGCCGGAGCTGACGTCAACAGGCAGGTCAGTCCTCTATCACAGAGACACCCGAGAGCGCCATCACTACTGCTGCACACCTTCATTATTACCTCTGTGTGTCTTCAGGACTTTGTAGGCGAGGCTCCCATCCACAAGGCGGCTCGCTCAGGTAGTTTGGAATGTGTCCAGGTGCTGTTGATAGCAGGAGCTAAACCACAGTAAGTATCCTGCAGTGTGACCTCTGTGCAACTACACAGCAGCTCTGTCATGCTCAGTGTGAACCACAGCAGCAGCTGCTCATGTTGCAGCTCTGTGAGTCTCTGAGGATAAATCTACTGACAGGTCTTGTGTCAGTAATCACTTCTGCAATGTTGATGAAGCGGCAGCACGCAGCATCAAATCTAAACTACCGCTGCATTTTCTGTATGTTCTGCACAGTTTGATCAGAATCTAACATTAAAGATAATACAACAACCTGGGTTTGACCTCCACCCCCATGCATTTATACATTCTCCCGTTGAAGCTCTGCTGCTGTGGTGTAAGTGTGTTTTCTGTTTTCATTATAATCTCAGTGTTTTGCTAATGTCACGTCAGCTGTCTGGGAGGAAACGGTCACACTGGTTTACTTTCTACTACTTAGTAAAGATTGCCTCATGATGTCAGACATTAAGCTGTTTTAATCATAAAACAACACAGCAAAGACTCATTTAAGTCTCACAGTGTGACTGCTGCTACAGCCTACAGCTACAAACCAACCAATCAGAGTACAACAGGAAATGATGACGTTTCAAAATAGATATTAGAGGTTTTTTTAAAACCTGAACATCTTTATTCTGTCTTAATTAGAAAAAGACTAATTTCTATAAAGGTTTCTTAACCATAAACCCCCCACACACACACACACACACACACACACACACACACACATGTTGCTTTAGTGATTAAATGATCTCCTCTCACATACCAGGACCTGATTTGTAGAAATATTCCAGTTGTTTTATTGGCTGTTTTCTCCCAAATCAACTGATTGAAGGTGGATTTATACTGAGTCATACCTTTATAGTCAGAGTTCACAATGACAGTAATGTAATGTGTGTGTGTGTTGTTTTTTTCTTCAACAGCTTCACAGGTAAACTGTTCTCATATCTATATGTTAGTTAGACACTGGCATTAATGTTGATGTTATATAAAGGCAGAGAAGCTCATGTGTTTCTGTTTACATGAAATCACTGACACAAAGAGAAAATGACCCTTGTTTGACCCTTGGAGGGAATAGTTCACTTATCAAATAATATATATATACGATAGTGTATCAAATACAGACAGAGAAATATGAAGTCATCAGACAAACTTCATTAATTCACCACAGCTTCAGTTTCATTTTTATCAGTGAACAAAGAAACTGGAGCTGAAATTATTTACAATTATTACCAATATGAAATACAACAATTCATCAGATTTACGTTTACAATTCAAAAAGTTCGAATTTTTATAACAAGATTTCACTGCACCTCCTAATCTGCATAAACACTGCCACTTAATTCAGTTAAATCCAATTACATGAAATTAATTTACATTGAAAAATTAATTGAAATCAAATTGAATTAGATTATATAAAACAAATTATATTCTAAATTAAATTAAATTAAATTGAAATAAAAAAATAATTCAATTTAATTGATTGATTTATTTTAAAAATATAATTAAATTCTAAATTAAATTTAATATGTATTAATATATTACTAGATAAAAATGTTTACTGATATTCAGTTAAAGTCTACTCTGTTTCTTTTCTTATTGGATTTGACTTGACGAGAAATCAAACGAGCGCTGGTTGATGTAGAATCAGTGTCAGTGAACGCAGCACATGAGCTCTTCAGCCTCAGGACTGACAGTCAGCCTTGGTGAGGTGTGTTTAATGTGACTGATTGGTCCTGACTCATGTTACATGTTGAACTCTATCATGTGCTGTGTTGTGTGAAGACAGCTTCGTGTCAAAGTGTGCTGGCAGAGACAAACACCTGCTCGTTCTGATGTTTTACAGCGGGTCAATTTGAACATGATTTTCTCAAGTAAGAGGGAGCAGTCCATATAGCACTGCAGAGTCAGCTGTTCACTATCGCTTCCTACACTTTCTGCAGCTGGCAGACTGGCGAGGTATTTCCTGCAGTGATTGGTTTCCATGCTAAGACAGCACTGATGATGATAATGATGATGATAGTTATGT
This sequence comes from Seriola lalandi dorsalis, assembly GCF_002814215.2. Lineage (NCBI taxonomy): Eukaryota > Metazoa > Chordata > Actinopteri > Carangiformes > Carangidae > Seriola > Seriola lalandi. The sequence goes on along the minus strand of NW_019525403.1, from coordinate 2,952,263 downwards.
GTAGGCCTGCATGCTTAGCTAACTGTGTGCTAACCAAGTTTTACTGGACTCACCTCGGGAGGTAGAGTAGGAACCTCAGGAGCTCAGGTAGGAAGAATTAAATCATCAGGAGTTCCATAAAATGAAATGTTTCTTCTAACGCCATGATTCGACATGTGGTTGCAAATACAGGATTTTTTTACACAGTCTGAACCCTGATCTCAGGGTCAGTCTGGAGGACACCAGACAAGACACCTATACAAACCTGTTAGTATCATTATCACAACTGGGCATCTAGCTAGAAGGCTAACCCGAGGCTAATTCAGCTGCTGCCTAATTAACAACCCAGGTGTGATTAGCGCAGACACTGATACCTGCTAATTAGTGCTAACATATGAATAAAATACTAGTAGAATTTGACAGCTCAGACTTCTTCATGTTCTGTTTGTCAGTTAACAACAAGTCAAGTTATCCGTCTGATATTTACATGAAGAACCACAAACACAATAAACTGAGGAGACACAGACAGCTAGCTGCTACACACCTGTGCTAACACCTACCTGTTACTGAAAGAGGCCCTGTCCTCAATTTTACATAACTTTAAACCTTAAACTATAGAGACTGTTTTTGTACCAGGCTGTAAACGTGTTTATTTCTGCTGTAAAATTGGACATTTTAACATGGGAGTCTGTTGGAGCCAGACTCTAGTGGTCAGTGGGTTTTTGGTTTTTCAGTGTTGGCTTCAGTTCATGTTGGATTATAATGATACTCTCCTGTTAGCATCGTTAGCACAGCTGGGCGTCTAGCTAGAGGGCTAACCCAAGGCTATTTCATCTGTTGGCTACTTAGCTAGTTAACGAGCTAAGCTAACAAGCCAGGTGTGGTGAGCGCAGACACTGATACCTGATAATTAGTACTAACATATAAATAAAATAAGAGTATAATTTCACTAGTTCAGTAGAAATTAGCTATAGAGACCAAGACTGTTTTTTGTACCAGGCTGTAAACATGTTTATTTCTGGTGTAAAGTTGGACATTTTATAATGGGAGTCTGTGGGGATTGACTCACTGTTGGAGCCAGACTCTAGTGGTCAGTGGTGTTTGGTTTTTCAGTGTTGGCTTCAGTTCATGTTGGATTATAATGATACTCTCCTGTTAGCATCGTTAGCACAGCTGGGCGTCTAGCTAGAGGGCTAACCCAAGGCTATTTCATCTGTTGGCCGCTTAGCTAGTTAACGAGCTAAGCTAACAAGCCAGGTGTGGTGAGCGCAGACACTGATACCTGATAATTAGTACTAACATATAAATAAAATAAGAGTATAATTTCACTAGTTTACTTTTAAATAAATCATCGTTTTTGGTGATTTTCACTTTGTCTGGTGTTGAGGAAGATAAATCTCGAAATTAGATTATTAGTGAGGAGACATTTCATTTTATGTCAGAGTCAGAGTGAGGATTTAATAATTAGTCAGTTAACAGGACAAATGATCTTTACTGTTTTATGATGTAGAAAACAAACCTTCTGATGTTAGCACTTTTATCTGATGGCTGTAAAAAATTTTAAATAATTACACTGAATTAATGAATTAAAGATATCTGTCATTGTAAAATAGATTATAATCTTATCTTTAATGTGTGATGTGTTTATTCTATGATCTTGTAGAAGCAGTAGGATCAGATTCATTGATCAAAGTGTTGCAGAGGGAGTTTGTCAGGACCAGAATAGCTGAAGTGATTTATGTTGATGTATTGATCAGCTGACTGATGATGTCAGCTCTCTCTGGAGCCTGTTGATTGGTCGTGATCATCTCTCCCTGCAACATGTAGCCTCTTCCTCTAATGTCAGGTCAGTCAGTGATGAGACACTGTGACGTCTCACAGGAAGCAGTTCGTCTCACTCCTCCCTCCTCTTCCACAGTTTAAGGAACGCCAGTGGGCAGACGGCGGCCGACCTGGCCCACGCTCACGGCTTCTTCGACTGTTCCCGCTTCATCTCTAACGCCCAGAAGCAGCTGCAGCAGCTGAACACACTCCGTGTGGGCGGAGACACCGCCAGTGGTCAGAGCCTGCTGAGCAGGAAGAGGCTGCTGACGGCAGTGGAGTCTGGACACGCCAAGAGAGCCAAGAGAGCAGACAGTAAGAGACTGTTAATAAACTAACCATCTGATTGGCTCTGACTGTGCACATCTGGATGATGTCGTTCACATGTGGCTGTCTGCCTCCTCCAGATGTGCTGCTGCAGATGCACATCAGTGCAGGTGAGGAAGTGGAGAGCATGAACGTGGAGTCAGGACAGGAGCTGAGCTCAGGTGAGACTGTGATTATAACATGTTCTCACTGATGAAGATGGGTTCGTGATGAAGAGACTTATTGATAAATGTTTTCATAAAGCAGATGACGACTCCAAAGCCTTCACCAACGGCCATCATCATCATCATCACTCTCAGGAGGAGCCAGTCAATCAGCTGCCAGCAGCAGGTCCGACTCAGCACTCCTCCGCTGACATGTGCGGCTCCCTGCATTTGACTGGGAGCCCCAGCAGCTGTGTGTCCCAGCGGCCGGCCTGGTGGGGGCTGATGGGGGCAGACCTCGGGGACTTCCAGCAGTATGGACACTACCACGGCTTTGGAGACACAGCAGAGGAGCTGAGTGACGGCAGACACAAGGCGGCCGTGGCCGGCACCGTCCACCTGTACCGCGGCTCATAGACACAGGGTCATCCCCCACAAACAGGGAGGGGAGGGGTCACTCTGACACTTTGGGTTTGACAGCTGATTGTTTTTCCCTGTCCTTGCTGCAGACATCCAGGTCATGTTCATGATTTGGTCACATAGTCCTAACTCAAAGTCCACACGCAGCTTCGTTTGAGCTTTCAACCACATCTCATGGTTTTCATCAGCAGAGGGAGCTGACGCTTAAGCTATCTTCCAACTGACACTGGGGTTAGAGAAATCTGGCAAACGGTCAAATGTTCACAGTCGTCATACTACAGACTGATTTCATAGCTAACGCTGAAACTCGCCAGCTCCTCCATTTTCTTTTTAATTGCATTATGAGACAGCAGTGGTAATGCGGCTGGGGTGACTGGTTTGGCAGGTGTATATTTTACTTTTGATCGAGGAAAGGTAGTTTCCACCTGCTCGTAGTCTTTATGCTAAGGTTGTGCAGACCCAGTCCAGACCTGCAGAGTCTCTGCACCGAAGCTCAGACAACAAACTGAACAAATCAGTAACTGATTTTGTCAGTGGTGGGTGGAGTTTGCAGACTCTCTGTAGGACTGTGAATGTTGGACTGCTTCTTTAAATCTGCTGTTTACAACACAAACACTGAACATCGGAGCTTGTTCACACCTGTTCTGGTCTGAACAGGGCCTGTTACATTGTAAAAGCTCAGGTGTTCAGTTCTGCAGGTGAACATCTGGAGGTGTGGACTGTTAGCGTCCTGGATGAACTGTGTCACCTTCTAATCTCCACACACACACACACCCACACTTCCTTCAATGTATTCCTGCATTTACATCCTTGATCTATTAGTTCACTGCTGCTGCTGGTTTGCACTATTAAGGGCTGTTGGATCATGTGGTATTGTGTGTGTGTGTGTGTGTGCGCACAACAGCTGAGGTGTGTGTGGTGGAGGCTGTCCTCTCCATGTGGCCTGATCCTGATCCTGCTGCACTGAGACTGAGAACTGCTGCTGGTCTTGATCCACCAAAGGGAATGTGTTTGTTTATTGTTGCTTTTATTTTGAAATCTGTTATTATTTATGTTAGAGCAGATGAATGTGTTTGTACTCTTATTATGAAACATACTGTAGACTCATAATGACATCACTGAGGTCTAAACACTATGTGCCAAAACTGACTCACTGTCTCTGAAAGCTCTTTGATACTTTTATTAAAACCTGTTTTTACTGTTTCATAAAAAAGAGACTGATTTTTTTTTTTCTCCTGTCTCCATGACAACCAAGGAAAATATACATATACTGTATATACATAAAATGCTTTATTTCATATTTGTTAAATATCACTTTACATTATAAATGATCAAAAACACACAGAGAAAAACACCATGCAGAGAGGAGCTGAACCTGGAAAACCTCCTCAGGTCCAGATCCAGCTGGGTCTGGATCACCTCTTCAGGTCCAGTTGGATGGTCTTCTGCAGACTGGCTATACTGGCATCCAGAGCTGCCAGACCGTCTCTGAATGCTGCCTCATCTCTGGTGTCAAAGGTGGACCCGGACCTCATGGTCCAGTCAGACCACACAGACTCTATGTCACACTGGGACACAGTGCAGTCCTGCAGTCGGACTTGCTCCCTCTCAGGCCGCCATGATGGATCCAGGTGAGGGTTTAGGTGACAGGCTGAGGTCTCTGCAGGTTTGTGTGACCTTGTCTCTCTCAGGTGGACTGGGATCAGAGTCTTTGGCTCAGTGTGTGTGGGACCCAGCTGGTCCAGAGACCTCAAGTACTGGGTGATGCGTTCAGGGGCGGTCTCTGCTGGTCTCTGCTGCTGGTTTGTGTCTGATCCTGAACTGTCAACGAGTGTAGGAGAACCTGAAGAGTCCTGGTTCTGAAGGATCCTGGAACACAGAGAGGAGGGGGCGAGGCTTAATGACCTCACAACCACCTGCTGAACTCAAAGCAATCACTAATATTTTACACACACACACACACACACACACACACACGTACCTGTTCAGGTTTCCTATCTCTTCCAGTCTTTGTTGGACGAGTGAGGCTAACTCACTCTTCTCTCGCTCGCTCTCCTCCAACCTGCTTCTGACTGCTTCCAGCTCTACACACACACACGCATATTAATTAATTAAAATGTTGATGTGACTCTTAAACTTTAAACTGATTAATTATTATTGATTATAATTATTGTCTGTTAGGATCCAGTCTGACTCAGGTTTAGTCCACAGAGCTTCATCATGTGTTCACTGGTAAACTGGTGAAGGTCTGTGGACTGATCAGGACTGATCCAGACTCAGCAGGTCTCAGAGAGTCTGCACCTGTCCTGATGACTGTGTTCTCTGCCTCTCTGTCTCTCAGCTGGCTCTGTGTGTCCTGCAGGGCGCTCCGTAGCTCTGCCAGGTCGTCCTGGACTTCCTGTAGTCTGGACTGAGCAGCGGTGAGCTCCTGCTGCAGGGCCGTCACTGTGGAGACACACAACTCGCATTATTCACACCACACAAATACACACATTCTGTCGCCAGCTGCATACACACAGACACACACAGACACACACACACACACACAACCTTCTGAGTTAAAGAGCATCTCCATGTTCTTATGTCTCTCTTTGTCCTTTAACTGCTGGTTCCGAAGCATCACTTGTCTGACACACAGAGAGAGAGAGAGAGAGAGAGAGAGAGAGAGAGTCGTCACAGACATCAGTTAGTGATGTGTGTGTGTGTGCGTGTGTGTGTGTGTGTGTTTTACCTGTGGACCTGGATGTTCTGGTTCAGGTGTGGATCAGTCTCAGTCTGGATGTTCATCAGTGGTGAGGACACCGTCTGCTCCAGATGACTCAGCAGCCTCTCTGCTACACTGCCTGCACACACACACACACACACACACACACACACACACACACACACACACACACACACACACACACACGGTCTGTTTATATGTGGTCAGTCTGGTCTACAGGACTGAGATCTCTGAACTGGTCATATCCATGACGACAGCTGAGCTGACATCTTGTCTCACTGTGTCTCTCAGCCTCACACACACACACACAGATGTCACAGTGTGTGTGACTGACACCTGTCAGGACCAGCTGCCAACATCTGGATTTAACCACACAAACAAACAACAACAACAACAATATTTCTAGATTCAGGATGTTATTTTCTATTGGTCAAGTGTCATGTAACAGTCATGTGACTGAACCCTCAGACTGAGTCATGTGATCAGCCTCAGCTCTACCTGTGTGGTAATAGGACAGGTGTGAGACAGACAGGTTACCTCGTCCAGCGATCAGAGCCTTCAGTTCTCCCAGCAGATACTGGACTGTCTCTGCTCTGCAGGTCTCTGGTCTGCAGGTGTCTGGTCTGCAGGTCTCCCTGCTCTCTGAGTCCTGAGGGACTTCATCAGCCGGTCCAGGATCCAGGTGTGTGTTTGACATCTTCCTGGTACAGGTGTGTATGTGAGAGAGTGTGTGTGTGCTCTGGGGATCGATGTCTCTGACGGGAACAGACTCCTCCTCCTCTTCTACATCACACTCGGTGTCACAGTGAGTGGGCAGAGCTTCAGACAGGAAGTCCGGCTGATGGACAGGCAGCTGGCCTGAGTGAGAAGAGGACTGGACCACAGATAGGAGGACGGAGGCCTGAGGCTGAAGTGGAGGGATGGAGGTCTGGGACTTGGATGGAAGAGTGGAGGTCTGGGACTTGGATGGAAGAGTGGAGGTCTGGGACTTGGATGGAGGGGTGGATGTCTGGGACTTGGATGGAGGGGTGGTGGTGGAGAGGTACTGAAATCTTTGACTGTGTGATGGAGGGGGGTGGGACTGCAGCAGGGTCTGAACCAGCCTCTGAGGCGGATGCAGCTTCACTCCTGAGTGAGCAGCTGGAGACCGAGGTCCTGGTCTTGGAGTCACAGTGCCTGGTCCTCGCTGACAGGACTGAGGATTCTTCTGGACTGGAGAGAGATGAGGGAACCAGTTACTAACACACACACACACACACACACAGACACAGACACACACACACACACACACACACACACACACACACACACCTGTCTTTCTCTGCGGTTTCTTGAGGGCCTTCTTCCCCACTGAGGTGGATGGTCTGGATCTGGCTGCTCCACCTGTCACTGCTCTAGGAAGGCTGGCCGGGGCTTTAACACACACACACACACACACACACACACCTCAGTCAACTAATCAATTGATCAATCAGCTGATTGCTCAGCATTACTTGCTGTATTGATGAGCATGATGTTAAACTCCTCTACCTGCCTCATCAGCCTGAAGGATGCCACTGAGCAAGGCAGCACAGCGGTCCAGACCCTGATGGAGGGTGGTGACCTGAGGGGACAGAGACACAACTGAGCACCAGTCACTTCATGTCCCTCTAAAGGACTTCCTGTTTCACAGTTACTGTCTGTTCATTCGTTCACACTGTTGTTGTGTAGGTGACGCTGACACATGTTGGTATTACTGTCTGCTGCTGCTCACTTCAGTACCTGGTCTTCAGAGTCTGTGGAGTATAGAGAGTAGGCTGGTTCAGAACCGGCTGCTGGTCCAGGATGTGGACTCACTCTAACAGGACAAGATAGAGGGAAAAGTGAGAGGGTGTTAACAGAAACGCACAGAGTATCTACATTAAGAAGTGAATACAGGTGTACTCACTGTTTTCTGGTCAGCTGCACTCTGCCTCCCCCTGTCAGCCTCCCTGATGTCACCACCTGTCAGATACAACCAAACTCAACAGTCGGAAACATCTGGTCAGTCTACAGTCTGGAACATCTGGTCAGCCTTTAGTCTGAAACATCTGGTCACTCTACAGCCTGGAACATCTGATGGTTATTTCAGGTGAAGGACTGTAAACCTTCTTCCCTTCCCCTTCACATCAGCCCTGCATCCCATAATCTGAGCTCACACTGACAACAGCGTCAGACACTGCCGCTGAACAAGTTCATTATATTACTGTATCGAATGTAAAGTGCATTGAGTTCTGCTGATATAATCTTCATTTAATAGTGTTCATGAGTCAGTCAGATACACTTCATACTAACAGACTATTATTACAAGAACCAACAAATAAACTGAAACAAAAAACCACAGCTGTGTAATCTATAGTGTAACTTTGGATCACTGATTAAAGTATTAGTACTGATCGCATCTGATGATATTAACAGATGCTAATGTGTCTCATGTCGCCGCCAGACAGCAGATAAAACCAGCTTAACGTTTCAGCTGGTGTCGCCGTTAACCTACTGACAAAGAGCTAGTTAGCTATGGTAGTTATCTGACGTTACTAACTTTGACTGTTGTCGTTCTTACCTTATGTTTAGCTGTCGCTTTCATAGCTAACACCTTCACAAACTACTTGACGAGACTAACTCCACGTCCTGTCAAACAAAGGGGCCCCTTTCTTCTTCAGCTTTTAGGTCTGAAGTGTTTTTCTCCATGAACGGCTTCATTTGTTTTCTACTGGTTCCGGTTTCAACACAAGTTTGAAACGGGAAACATGAAGCTAACCAATCAAATTTGCTCCTGTCGCGATGACACAGCATGGAGTGGGTGGAGCTACAGACCAGGAAGGATGTGTCCGGTTGTGGGTAGAAAATACTGATTTTTTAATTCATTGCCTTTTAGTTATATTTTATTTATTTATGAATTATCCATATCCTTTCTATTATGCGTCTTATTTTAGAGGTTTTGTTTTGTCATTAATGTTTAATAACCATTTGTTTATATATTTATGTTTAATAAACATTAAGGCAATATGGAATGTTTTAAATAAGTTTTGTATTCCGTATTTTAATCCGAGTGAACGTGGCCATTAACAGGAACAGATCAGTCTAGTTATGTGATGGCCAGCGATTAGAAATAGTTCAACATGGCTGACCACATTTTCTGTTCATTTAATTTCGTCATTACTACAGTGCACGTCTCACTAACTGCTGCAGCCAGTTCAGAGGAGACTGAGTTCTTTGTCTAGTTTATTGGTTTCAAATTAAATTCAGTGTTTAGTAGTGATGTATTGATGATGTGCCATTTAAAAATAATTAAGATGTGATGAATAATTCAGTAACTGACCTCAGACTCAGTTCATCAACATTCAGTCCTTTTAATTAGGCAGCAATGATACACTTCGATCTTTACATGAACTTTAAAGGACGATGATCAGACTCATTAACCAGGTACCGCTGTCACACCCTAAACACAGGACAATAAATACAGGATTTGCTTTATTTTATTTATTGGTGATCTTTCTCCTGGTTGGAAACAAAATATATTTCAAATATGAGTCTTTAGTTTTGACTTTTGTTAAATGATTAAAAGAATAATAATAAAAAAAAAATACTCTGGTCAGTGAAGGTAAAGCTGACAGATCTCACTGAAGATCTGGTTTCATCCTGTTTAACATCTCACTTGACTTTTCACCATCATCCAGCCTGGGACCAGTTTTTCCTCTTTGTACAAATATTTTCTTTCAAACAAAACCACTGTGATAAAACTACAACAAGATGAACACCTGAAAAGAAAACAACTCAGGTCAATGTTGGTGTGTGTGCTGCTCTATTATTCCTCTAATGTTCCTCTCATGCTCCTCTACTCCCAGTCTTCATCATCAGCTGCAGCAGGAACAGCCGGCTGGCTCGTCATACTGCTGTCCTGAAAGGAGCTGCCCTGTGGACCCTGAGGACAGAGATGACAGAGTGAGGACAGGAGAGACAGTGAGGACAGAGGATGCGAAGTAAGGACACACAATGAGGACAGACTATAGACCAGAAGAGGGGACCCTGTTACCTTCCTGGAGTCTGTGGACGCAAAGGTCCTCCTGGAGGGGTTCACACCTGAGCCGCTGAACACACACTCCTCTAACCAGGAGGGCACTTCCTGCTGGGCCTGTCAATGAAACCAACAACTGAAATTATGAGGACTGACTGTGTCCTACACCTTCCTGCAGTTGAGGGACTCCTCCTCCAGATGCATGTGCAGACCGAGTATGAATATCACAGCTCATCAGTGAAGTGAGGGCTCAGTGTGAGTGCTGATCATACAGGTGGTCTCATGCTACCTTGGACAGGATGCTGACAAGGGACCCAGCCAGCTGTCCATCATTGTCGGGGTCATAGAACGACACCGCCCTTCCAGTGTTTCCACAGCGGCCAGTTCTCCCAATACGGTGGACGTATTCGTCTATATTGTTGGGGAGGTCAAAGTTCACCACATGCTGAACATCTGGAATATCCAGACCACGGGCAGCAACAGAGGTTGCCACCAGGACTGGACATCTCCCAGAGCGGAAGTCTGCCAGGGCCTGCTCCCGTTCCCGCTGCTCCCGGTCCCTGATAGACGACACAACACATGACCATCTGAGCTAAGGCTGAGAGGACCATGGGTCCCTGAACACATCACCATCTACATTAAAACTAAGGGGAACATAGATCCCTGAACAAGTCATTAATTGCACTAGCCCTAAGAGGAACAGGGGTGCCTGAAAATATCACCATCTGCATTAAAAGTAAAGGTAAGTAAAGTAAGTAAAAATCACTTACCCATGGATGCTGGTAGTTGGAACCTTCTCCTGGCACAAGAATGTGGCAATAAAATCAGCCTGTCTCTTGGTCTCCACAAACACCATGGTGCGCTCCGTTCCTGCAACCAAGACCAGGACTGTGAGAGACCCAGCACCAGCTCATATTCCACTGTGGTAAAGTTTTAACTATAGTTGGAGCTCAGTGACAGACACAAAGCTTTAATTCATTATTCAGCGATAACAGGAGCTGCAGAGGTCTGTTTTTAAAGATACATGAAGCTGTGTAGTGATGTCTCCAGTAACTTGATCACCTTAATTACAAGCTTGTTCATGTATCATTGAATCCATAAGTTTCTACACGTCTAACTAGACAAACAAATGTGCTGCAGTACTGTAAACAACCTGTTAGTCTTCAGAAAACTTGTTTTTATTTAGAATTACTCTTACAGATGTTCATTAAACTATTATTAAAGTATTATCCAAACTTACCTGTTGTCTTCAGGATGTCAAGAAGCTGCTCCCTCTTGGAGAACTTAGTTACTTCAATAAACTTCTGCTCCACATCACTGCAAGCTCCGCCCACCACGCCCACAGCTAAGAACAGGTAGTCGGTCTTGAGGAAGTCAGCTGCCATCCTGTAAACACACAACATCCATGTCAGGTGTCCACAATAAAGCAGTTAAGGCTGTGAGGTCAGGGGTCAGACCTCTGGATGTCCTCGGGGTAGGTTGCGCTGAACATCAGGGTCTGACGCTGCTCTTTGGAGGGCATTCCAGGGGAGCCCACCAGGCGGCGCATGTCAGGCTCAAAGCCCATATCCAGCATACGGTCGGCCTCATCCAGCACCAGGTAGCGCAGCTTGTGGAGCCCCACCTGAAGTGTGCGCACACACACACACACACACACGTATCATAATTCAACTAAACATTGTGAACATGAAGTAACTGAAAGCTCTGAGCTCACTTACCTTTCCTCGTCCAATCACATCCAGCAGTCTCCCTGGAGTTCCACACAGGACGTTGCATCCTCTGCATATTTCCCTGATCTGGTGTCCAGTGCTGACTCCACCATAAACCACCACTGGGCGCACACAGGTCCTACAGCGTTGACAAGAGGCTGAGATTACAGCGTGCTTCACTCATCTTTCACTGTATGGTGTATGTCACATCTCTCTGGGAGATTTAAAGTTTAAACTCAGTGCAAACTCACCCAAAGGCGAACTTCCTGGCCTCCAGGTAGATCTGGTTGATGAGCTCCCTGGTTGGAGCGACGATGATTGCTTCAGGCTCCTGCAGTTCACTGAACTGACTGGCTGCCACGCCGTCTGCCATCAGCTGCTGTAGGATGGGCAGCAGGAACGCAGCCTGGAGGAGGAAGAAGACACATTTAAACCACGCCTACACACAAACCTGCAGGTCAGGTGTCGATTGTCTCTCGACTCACCGTTTTACCAGATCCAGTCTGGGCACAGGCCATGAGATCTCTGCCGGCAGAGATGATGGGGATGCCGTGCTTCTGCACAGGAGTCGGCTTCACGTAACCAGATTTACTGACGTTTTTACTCAGGGACTCGCACAGTGCTGCCTCAGCAAAGGTCTGAAAGCAACACATCAAAAACACACACAGCTTCACGTGTTGTCATGATGATGAAAGTCATTCACTAGTTCAGGTTACTAGACCAGGGAATCAGCTCAGTTTACAGGTCAGACACAAGTTTAAATATCTTCACCACAACAAAGCTTGCACCATCCAAACACAGAGGTTTGATTCATCGTTTCATGACATAGAAGAGAATTCATTCTGCTGAGTCAGGTTAAAACACTGAGTGCTGTGACTGTTTTAATTCAGCTGACTGACGTCAGTCTGTTAATGTGTGTACTTTCCCTTTAAGGCCACAACACTCACACCAGTTTGTAACGCTTCAAACACTTGCTGCATGTCTAGACTTACAGACAAGTTACTGTCAGGGCTGCTAGCCTTAATCATTTTTATCCAACTTTGTTAAGCTTATCGATTTATCATCAACTCTGAAAGACATAAGATGATTTATTTACCAAAGCATCTTTACATTTTGTCTTAGAAACCAGCTAATCTTTAATAGAGAATCTGTGAATCCTGTAGCTGATGAATAACATATATTTAGCTCTTCTCACCATGATGGCCTGTGGTGGGTTGGTTCCACTGACGTCAACCAGAATGTCGTCATACTTGTTGAAGTTGATGCCTGACTCATAGTGGGCAAAGATGGAGTCCTCATCCTCAGGGAGGGTTGGAGGGACGTAGGTGACCTTTGGTCCTGAGGGTCAGAACAGAAAGTCTTCAGGAGATGCAGGTTTAATCAACACTGATGGACATGGTTACAGACACAGGTTCATTAACTTACTATCACCATCGTTCCCATCCTTCTTCTCTGGATCTTTATCTTCTCCTACATCGCAAACACATGTCATTCACATCAGTGACATGTACAACATCCAAAATGAATCATTCAGTTAATTATAAAAACAACTGTTGCTGTCACCTCGAGCAAAGATCTGTTCATCTTTTCCTCTGTAACCTGCAACCACACATTTACACATTAACACACATGAAATAAATTACACTTCAAATAAACAACTGATGGTTCCTCATTTACCTCCTCCAAAGCCTCCTCTGCCTCCCTGGTCTCCACCTTGAACACATCAACCATCAGTCACCACCTCCTCACACCTCACATTACATAACAACTTCAAATCTATCTTGATTCACTTTTACAGGGATGAGTTTAATACCTTGTCTGAAGCCTCGTCCTCCCCTGCTGCCTCGTCCTCCTCGGCTTCCTCCTCTAAACCCTTTTGACACACACACAGTATTCAAACACACACATTCACATGCAGTGGAACATATTACAACCTCAAACTACAACAGAAACCTGGTTTTATTTTTGTACTTAGGTAAAGAACACCTGCCATTTTCACACACTCCATCATCTCCTCCTGTAGAATAGACAGTTCACACAGTCAGCTGACATGTCTATATGCCTTTCACCTGACTGAAGTGTCTCAGAACATATGGAAATATTACCACCGAATTCAATGCAATCCATTCCACCAAATCCTCTGCCGCGACCTGATGAAACAAACACATCAGAACATGACCTCTTCCAAGGATTCAGTTCCATGCACACTACATTTGTATCAGATTTTTTTTCTATTGAATTGTTTATGCCTACTTTTATTCTGTTCTTTACCTTTTATGTTGGTGTGTAGTGGGTTTTACAGCTGTGATTTGGTTGTAGGTTCGAAGCCGACCAAATCACAGCCGTGCTGTTTGTGTCATGTGAGCTACTGGATGCCTGGATTTCCTTCAGTATTTATGAAGTATTTATCTACCTGTTGTATTTGAAATCTACCAGGTGATCCCACCATAATCTGCTGATGCAGTATTTCAACTCCACACTGTTCAGAAGAGTTATGTTTTGACCCTGTCCCACACCTATCCCCACCTTAACTGTCTCATCTAGGATGCTTCCTGTGATGTTTGTGGTTTGAAATATTCTGAATGTTTTAAAGTGTTTGAATCTTTTGTAACTATAATCTGACTAGAGCTTCCTCCAGGAAGAGAGTTACAATCTTTTACACTCTACATGGGACCAGTGTTTGATATTCAACTCAAGTTTTCAGGGCTGCCACACAACTTGGGTATTTTCACAATTAAGTTTTTGTTCCTCTGTATTTAACATCTGGTTCAGGTTCACACAAAAACAGTTAATCACAGTTCATGTCTCACCTCGACCTCCTCTGCCTCTGAATCCCTCTCTTTCTCCTCCTGTGTTGTTCCAGCTGTCACCACCTGTAAAGAAGAGAGGAGGATCAGCACCAATAAGGACTGAGCCTCTGATAACTGGCTCCTGTTACTGTCATACTATCAGTACTTACCGTTTCCATGCTCATCACCACCTACAAACAGAGGTCAAAGGTTAGCTTCCCTCTACAGTGGAGGTCAACATCTGCATCAGTTTAAACTCCTACTGGGGGGTCTCATTTCAAATCCACAGGCCTGCTGGTTCTGACTGTTTGGAAGCAGCAACACTGTTTTTTCAGTGTAGATTCAGTTAAGTGACAGGCAACAGTAACTGGTTAATACGACTAAACACCTCAGTTTTGCCCAGGGATGGATTCAGTATAATACATATTTTAGTTGGATCAAAGCTTTTCAGTCATACATTGGCCTCTCAATAACAGACTTTATACAGACTAAAGCGCCCTTTTTAACGATAAAGAATCTTGTATTAAATGGTCAGACACTAACATTTTACAACTTGATTAATAATATAAGATGAATAGACACCTGAGGAGAATGAACTTGAAAATCCTCCTCGTCTGCCTCGGCCTCTTCCACCCCGACCTGCAGAGACAGAGAAGCACTGGTTATCAACGTCCTCTGAGGCAGAGATAATCACTGCATTTTCTTCTCCACACTCACCCCTTCCAAATTCACCATCACTGTTCATGAAGTCTCCCTGGGAGCCTAGAAACAAATGGCTCATTTCCCATAATGCATTATTTTCACTTCGATCACTGGATAATTTACACACAAAGGAGTTAACTTACCTTGACTTGAGGCGTGGCTGGTTAGTGTGACAGAACTAGTAGAAGTTTCCTGTAAACAAAGTCAAGGTAAAGCAGGTGTTGTCTGCTCATAAGCTGCAGAAAATTAACAAATGACATCAGTGAACTAACTTACCTCTTCTTCCCACTCGTCCATTTTAGTGTTCCTAAAAAAAAATGTATAATATTGAACAGCATAAGTTACACGACATGTTAGTTATATTAATCCTACATAAGTACTTAACAATGAACCACTGAAACACATTAAATCGTGTAAATTAGTTACAACAAAAGTACACATGAATATTTAATAAAAACAATTAATAACTTGTGAAGGTATAACAGTAAAGTTGACCTTGTCGATGACCGCGTGGATACAACGTCGAGTACCAGCCTCGTGGCTTTTCAAATTGATGCTATCCTTAGCTAAAGCTACAAATTTAACCGGTGGACGACGCAACTACGGGGGATATTAAATCTGTAATATACGCACCCGCTTCTTGGTTCGTACTTAAATTACCCTTAAAAAAAAACTCGACCCAGTACAACAAACTTTACCACAGTAAGCTACACTAAGCTAACACCACTGCTAACATTGCTTAGCTAGCAAGGTGGCTAATCTCGACTGAATCACAAGGAGCGGGACTGGTCACTGTTGCTTCAATTCGACCGCATACAATAAGATAACTGAAATAATATGCAATATTATTAGATGCGAGTTATTTGTAATAATTTAGTTTAGGTTATTAGTAATAGCTCAGGTTTGAAGGTGATGGTCATGGACGAAAATTGACTCACGGTCGACCCTGACTAAAATTAGCTAACTCGACATCAACAGAAAAGAAGCATAAAATATATATTATTGATTGCTGTTCGGTTATTTTAAATATATATAAAGACTAAATGTCGAAGTTATTCAAAACCTTACTTAATCAAAAGCTTCTCAAGCAGCAGTCGGTGATGGTGCTCGTCGTGGCTCCGCTCTGCTGCGTCAGGTCGCCGCTCAGTCTAGGGTGGTGTGCAAAGCTAACAGCTAGGGTTGCCAGTTCCGCTGCTTTCCCGCCATAGGAGCTACTTTGAATGTATAGGTGTGGTGTCAGAGTTTATCCGATGATGAATAGTTAATTTTCTAGATCATGACCTTGACCTCTGACTAAACAACTTTAAAATAATGTCTGTATTTTCTTTTATCATGAATTCCCAAACACTTGACAAATACACCTGTTGAGCAACTCTAATAACCTTTATATAATATAATATAATCTCTATATGTCAGCCTTGTCACTAGTGTACTTGTCTTAACCTGAACCTTTGTAGACTCCTTTGAATAATAAAATGTCTTATACTCTTACCTCACCTGGATGAAGTCTAAATTCATCAAGATGAACAGTTGTGCAGCAGCGGCCTAAAGATTGGCCCTCACTGAGGGGCAGGATGGTCAACACACTTTGCTTTGGAGGCCCCTGGTGGAGCTGGGCAGTGGTCACCATATGACTGCAGCTGTACTGGGCTGTTCCAGATGTGTGCTCAAGGTGTGATCTTTTGTTCCTTATTACATGTACTGATTTTTTTACCCTCTTCAATAAAGCCTGTCATCTGTACAGTTACTTTTCATTGGATAATATCATTCTTTGTGAGGTGTCACCAACACAGCAGATTTTATCCTATTTAAAACTCCAGTGTCCTCTGCCTGTCATATGTCCTATTTCTATTCATCACTGCTTCTTCTCACTGTGGCACTGCTTTACTGTTTTTGTGTACAGTTCAGTTTGTCTTAAAGCTTTTTAAACTCTACACTCTTACAGTGGTTGTAATGAGGATGTAGGGATCCTTGTAAAAAACGAACACTGACTCTTTCCTTTAAACTCTAGTTTCGTAAACTCTGGATCTTTAAAAATTCTGCATCCTTTTCTTCATTATCAACTAGTATTATTGAAGTTGATACTGATATTAATCATAATATTTGATTATAAACACATTTCATTTCAAGTTAAGGATCTTTCAGATGTTGTTATTTAAGAGCTGATTCAAAGATAAGGTTTAACCGTTTAAGATGTTAAACAGTGAACTGTCTGTTCAGCTGTATCACTCCTCACCAATAAAGTTTCTCTCTATCTATCAATCCATCCATCTACAGTGGATATAAAAAGTCTACACACCTCTGTTCAAATGCCAGGTTTTCATGATGTAAAAAAATGACAGCAAGACAAATAATTTCACAACTTTTTCCACCTTTAATGTGACCTATAACCTGTACAATGCAATTGAAAAACAAACTGAAACCTTTAAAAGGGGAAAAATATAAAATAAAAAACTTAAAAGAACGTGGTTGCATAAATATGCACACCCTTAAACTAATACTTTGTTGCAGCACCTTTGGCTTTTATTACAGCACTCAGTCTTTTTGGGTAGGAGCCTATCAGCGTGGCACATCTTGATGTACCACGCTGACCACTCTTCTTTGCAAACCGCTCTGACAGATTGCGAGGGCATCTCCTGTGCACGGCCCTCTTCAGATCACCCCACAGATGTTCGATGGGATTCAGGTGTGGACTCTGGCTGGGCCATTCCAAAGCCTCAATCTTATTACGGTGAAGCCATTCTCTGGTTGATTTAGATGTGTGCTTTGGGTCATTGTCGTGCTGAAAGATGAAGTTCCTCTTCATCTTTAGCTTTCTAACAGAAGGCCGAAGGTTTTGTGCCAACACTGACTGGTATTTGGAACTGTTCATAATTCCCTCCACCCTGACTAAGGCCCCAGTTCCAGCTGAAGAAAAACAGCCCCAAAGCGTGATGCTGCCACCACCATACTTCACTGTAGGTATGGTGTTCTTTTGGTGATGAGCAGTCTTGTTTTTGCACCAAATATACCTTTTGGAATTATGTCCAAAAAGTTCAACCTTGGTTTCATCAGACCATAACACATTTTCCCACATGCGTTTGGGAGATTTCAGATGTCTTTTTGCAAAATTAAGCCGGGCTTTGATGTTTTTCTTTGTAAGATAAGGCTTCCGTCTTGCCACCCTACCCCATAGCCCAGACATATGAAGAAGACGGGAGGTTGTTGTCACATGTACTACACAGCCAGTACTTGCCAGAAATTCCTGCAGCTCTTTCAGTGTTGCTGTCGGCCTCTTGGCAGCCTCCCTGACCAGTTTTCTCTTCGTCTTATCATCAATTTTGGAAGGACGTCCTGTTCTTGGTAATGTCACTGTTGTGCCATATTTTCTCCACTTGATGATTACGGTCTTCACTGTGTTCCATGGTATATTTCATTCCTTGGAAATTCTTTTGTAGCCTTCACCTGACTGATATATTTGAATAATGAGATCCCTCTGATGCTTTGGAAGCTCTCTGCGGACCATGGCTTGTGCTGGAAGATGTGGCTACAAAAATGTCAGGAAAAGCCTGCTAGACCAGCTGAACTTTATTTGGGGTTGATCAGAGGCACTTTATTTGGTGACAGGTGTGTGCTGACTCCAATTTAACATGCGTTTGAATGTAATTGGTAAAATCTGAACACAGCCACATCCCCAGTTATAAAAGGGTGTGCACACTTATGCAACCACATTATCTCAGTTGTTTATTTTTACTTTACCTCCCTGAAAGATTTCTGTTTGTTTTCAATTGCGTTGTACAGGTTATAAGTCACATTAAAGGTGGAAAATGTTGTGAAATTATTTATCTTGATGTAATTTTTTTACATGACAAAAACCTGGCATTTGAACAGGGGTGTGTAGACTTTTTATATCCACTGTATCTATCTATCTATCTATCTATCTATCTATCTATCTATCTATCTATCTATCTATCTATCACTGATGTGAATCAGTGTTTTCCATGTTGTCTGCGGCACTCTCTGCTGGACAAACTATGCACTGACAACAATATTTCACAAAGCCCTCAAATATACTTTCTCGTACTACAAATAAAACTTTCAGATCAGCAGATATAGACGTTTTTACTGACCTGAGATCAGGTAATATTAACAATATATCACGTGGCTCTATGAGAGAGGATACTGTCATTGTCTGATAAAGAGTGTGTGGCTCAGAATAACCCTTACACCCTGAGAGCAGTGTACAGTGTGTGAAGCTCACATGTACTGGTCAACTCTAGTCATGCATTTTATTCTGAACTCATGGGCCTGCTTGTCTGTCTGCCTGTCTGTTCATGCAATAAATCAATAACAGTAATAATAGATAGAGAATAACCCGGTTGTTTTACTATGTCTTAATTTGAAATGTGTCTGAAGTCAGTGTGACAAAGGAAGCAGGTCTCGGTTGTGGTACAGAATATGAACATACTGCACCAGGCTGTTTACAGGACCTCTGCCCAGCATTGTTCTGGTTCTGGTCGTCACAGAATTTCTCAGTAAATTCTATTAGATCCTCCAGTATATCCTCTATATGAGACTGTATTGTTCCATTTCACTGCTCTGCATTGGTCATCAGTTTTCTCTGTAACAGCCACAGATCAGAGGAACAGACTGTGACGGTGTGAGGAGCTGCAGCTCTGTAAAAACTACTACTACTACAGAGGCTGTTCAAAACTGCTCAGCTCTGCACTGACATCCAATGTACTGTGCTGTTGTGTATAGTTTTGTTCTGCACCTTTGTGTATAGTTTTTCACTATGTCTTTTTGACTTAATATTTGTTGTGTTCTTCTTTCTGTAGATTTATGTATGGCCTGCCAATGGACTGCACATGTAAATTAGCTTGAAGGTATAAAAGCCATAGGTTTAGGATATATATATATATATATATATATATATATATATATATATATATATATACACATACATACATACATAAATAAGTACATGTATTTATTAATTTTTAAAAAATATTTACATATTTATGTATGGTGTGGTATCATGATGAATAAGAGTCCAGTTCCTTCCAGCATCCTGATCCACTGCACCAGGTCTTGTCGCTAGAACGCAGTGCATTGTGGGACGTGGGTTGATGGTGAAGTCAAGATGGCTGCGGACCTGAGGCAGGGTGAAGAGCCTGCAGTGGGAAGGCCGTGAATGAAGTTTTGAATAAAAACCCTCCGTCGCTGCCGCTCGTACTTGAACCATCACGCTGTTGAAGCGGTGATCGGCCCGTGAAGGACCCGGTACAGTCACACACAGCAGCAGGATAACAAACCACTGAGGAGAAAGTCTCGTATGAATTCCGACGAGAAGGAGGACTGTGAGTGTGCGCCACCACAGGCCGAGACCAGCCCCGTAGGAGGACCCGATAGGTAGGGACGCTCAGAGGAGAGAGCCGGGGATGCCGGGGATGCTAGGAGTCACACTGAAAGACATAGCTAGCTAGCTGCTGCTGCCAGCTGTGTGGATGCTACGGCTCTGTTGTGTCTATCAGTACATTTAGTCAAAGTGCACAACAAGTATTGGTTGATTAAAACTAATATTAATTTGGAACCTGAGCTGTGCATGAATAATAGTAGAAATCAGGCCGGCGGGCTGCTAGTCTCTGCTGTATTAGCTTGCTAAGTCGGCGTCAGGATGAGCAGGTAGCTGACATTTCTGCTGCTTCACCAGCATCTGCTGCTCCAGTGTAGTACCGTGGTTAAGGCTTATTTTAACAGGGTTAGCTCATTAATGATAATTTATTAAAATACACTAATTATGACCCCAGTCAGTGTAACAGTAACCCGGGAGCTAAAGCTACAACACACGACACTGATGATGCTTTTTAGTTAGCATGTCACTTTATCATCAGTGCTAATGCTCATCTATGATTCCCCCTGAGTCTCTGTGGTATTAGCTGTAATTAACATGTCAGTGCAGCACGTCGTGACTTCTGCTGTGTTTGTTTCGTCAGAGAAAACGAGGAGCCTGAAATAGAAAACCCAGAAGCAAGCCGAATGTAAGTTACATTCATGTTGTGTGTGTCTCTGAGCTTTAAAACTGACAGCACCCCTCTGTCTGTTCTCACTGTTCTCTTCCCTTTGTAACCATGTGACGATGTGTACTACTTCACAACAACACAGTGACACCACCATGCTAATATGTTCCTGCAGATTGATCAGCTGCAGCTCTGAGCACTAAGCAGCTCTGGGCTTTGTGTATTTGAATTATTAAGGAGCATAGTTCACTTTCTCAAAGGTCTTCAACTGAAGAAGACTGATAGATGTTGTTGAAAGGTCTGGAAAAGGCCAGTGCTTTAACTGGAGATAGGATCACTATTCACATGGTCAAGAAAGAGCGGTCATGATTTAATTTAAGAGCTTTAGCTAAAGTGTTTGTACAGTTTGTGTATTAAATTCATACTCACTGACACATTGATTTTGAATTATTTTAACTCAAAAATCATCAATGTTGACCTATAAAATCAGCTGATTCTGACTTGCAAATAATGTTCATGTCAACAACAAAACATTTTGGCTCTAAGGCTGGGTACTTCCTGTCTATCTGACCTGGCTCTAAATCTGGGTACTTCCTGACCGTCTGACCTGCCTCTGAGTCTGGGTACTTCCTGTTAGCCACAGTCTGGCATTTTAAAGCTATTACACCCAGATTTAAAGGATGTAACTGTGATTTAAGACCCAGTGTTTGGGATGGTCCTCATCTTTGCTCTTTGCTGTGAAGACGAATTAACCTCTAACCTGCTGTGCCTCACCTCTGCAGGAAGCGAGCAGCTGCCAAACATCTAATAGAGCGCTACTACCACCAGTTAACAGAGGGCTGTGGGAATGAGTCGTGCTCCAACTCATGGTGCGCCTCGTCGGTCGGCTTCAACCGCATGGATAACAACGCGGCGGCGGTCAAAGCCCTGGAGCTCTACAAGGTCAACGCCAAGCTGTGTGACCCCCACCCCTCGAAGAAAGGCACGGCCTCGGCCTACCTGGAGAGCAGCACTCGCAGCAACTCGGCCTGCAGCAACAGGAAGATGAACCACAAAGACGTCCATTCTGTACGGGACAACTTCAAAGGTGAGAGAGTCACACAGCTGATGAGTAAGTGGAGCAGAATGTACTTCCTGTTCATCTTAACCATGTGATGTGTGCTTGTGTGTGTAGATGTGAACTACCTGACAGAGGAGAAGGTCTACGAGATCTTGGACATCTGTGGAGAGAAGGAGGACTACTCCCCTCTGATCAGGGTCATCGGTCGGGTGTTCTCCAGTGCCGAGGGCCTGGTGCAGAGCTTCCGCAGGTCCAAGCCTCACACCAAGGAGGAACTCAAGTCCCTGCAGGGTAAGGACGAGGACAAGGACGAGGACGAGAAGGAGGCAGCCGCCTGCTCCGCTACAGCGATGGAGGATGACTCCCTTGCCTCCTCTTCATCATCAAGGCTTGGGGAGGGCTCCTCAGGGGAGAACGACGTCCAGAAACTGGCTCCTGATGAGGTGTCAGTGGACATCGACGCTGTGCGCCGCGTCTATGAGCGCCTGCTGTCCAATGAGAAGATCGAAGCCGCCTTCCTGAATGCACTGGTCTACCTCTCACCCAACGTGGAGTGCGACCTGACGTACCACAACGTGTATTCACGAGACCCCAACTACCTGAACCTGTTTGTTATAGTGATGGAGAACAGCAACCTGCACAGCCCAGAGTACCTGGAGATCGCACTCCCACAGTTCTGCAAGGCCATGAGCAAACTGCCGCTGGCCGCTCAGGCCAAGCTGGCGCGCCTGTGGTCGCACTACAGCGCCGAGCAGATCCGCCGCATGGTGGAGACCTTCCAGCAGCTCATCACCTACAAGGTGATCAGCAACGAGTTCAACAGCCGCAACCTGGTCAACGATGACGACGCAGTGGTGGCGTCCACCAAGTGCTTGAAGATCGTCTACTATGCAAACGTGCTGGGTGGCGACCTGGACATGGAGCACAACGAGGAGGAGGACGAGGAGCCCATCCCGGAGTCCAGCGAGCTCACCCTGCAGGAGCTGCTTGGCGAGGAGCGGCGGAACAAGAAGGGCCCCCGGGTGGACCCCCTGGAGACGGAGCTGGGGATCCGCACCAACGACTGCCGGCGGCCGCTCATCCCCTTTGAGGAGTTCGTCAACGAGCCACTAAACGAGGTGCTTGAGATGGACAAGGACTACACCTTCTTTAAGGTGGAGACGGAGAACAAGTTCTCCTTCATGACCTGCCCCTTCATCCTGAACGCCGTCACCAAAAACCTGGGCCTGTACTACGACAACCGCATCCGCATGTACAGTGAGCGGCGCATCACCGTGCTCTACAGCCTGGTGCAGGGGCAGCAACTCAACCCCTACCTGAGGCTCAAGGTGCGCCGAGACCACATCATCGACGACGCTCTTGTCAGGGTGAGTGTGTGAGTCTCTTCAACACACTCAGTATAATTAATATTTTTAATGAATGTGGATCATCAGTCGTGTGTGTGCGTGTGTGTGCGTGTGTGTGTGTGCGCGCGCAGCTGGAGATGATAGCGATGGAGAACCCTGCAGATTTGAAGAAGCAGCTTTACGTGGAGTTTGAAGGAGAACAAGGTGTTGATGAAGGAGGAGTTTCCAAAGAGTTCTTTCAGCTTGTGGTGGAGGAGATCTTCAACCCAGACATTGGTGAGAAAACACACAGCAGCCAGAGTGTGTGTAGCAGAGCTCAGTGTGTGTTGCAGAGCTCAGAGTGTGTAACAGAGCACAGTTAACACTGTAACAGAGTGCAGTGTGTGAAGCTCTGTGTGTATGTAGCTGCAGCTGTTGGATCGTGTACAGAGGAGTGTTAGTCAGTTACAGTACATCAACCAGAGTTCAACCTGTTCATAAACATGTGACCTTTCACGATGATACTCAACCGCTGAGGAGCGCTCACATCACATCACTCAGTCTGTCTTGACCTGCAGCCTCCTGATGTCAGAGTCACAATCAGTCAGTCAGCTGATGTTCCAGATGTGAGAGGTTCTCTGACACTCACCTCGTGATAACACTCTAAACAACTGAAGCTAACTGATGCTACAGAGCAGAAGAGGCTAGAAACAGATACCATCACGATCATGGATCTCTGAGACCAAGAAAACCTTCAGTAAACTGAAGGTTTGAAAAACAAACACACCCTCCAGATGACTGTAGGAAGGTTGAGCTTACACAGGAGAGGTGGTGCACCTTATCTGTGACCTCATCACAAAGGTCAACATCTGGATCAGAGAGGCTGAGCTGAAGTTAAAGCTGAGCTCTCTGATGAAAACAGCTTCCTGTCAGCTGCGGAGATATTCTTCTTCGTGGTTTTTGTTGAACTAGTGACAGACAACACTGCACATGTAGAGGAAGAATGGATTCCACTTAATATCAGAAACATCTGGATGCAGATGTCATGAAGCCAGGTTAGAAGCACAAAACACTTTATATTAAGATTTTCCTTAAAGTCTGAGTTAAGGTTTCCTTAAAATAAAAACAGTTGCACACAACACCTTAAGTCTTTTCCTGTAAGGTTTCCTTAAAATGTTCACTTAGGTATTTAAGGATTTTTCCTTAACTAAGCCAACCTTTTTAAAAGATACCGTGCTGTACCCTAAAGTACCCTGCTCAGCTAAGGAGAAATTAAACCTTAAGTGTCATACTTAAGTAGTAAACTTCTACATAGGACCACGATCCAAAGCAGACCACAAAGTCCTCAATGGACCACGTCAACAAACACAAGCTGAAACTTTTACGTCTTTAGACCTTTTCCAGCAGACACCTCTGACAGTGTGATGGCAGGAGAAGCTCAGGCCGTACTGATGATGATGATGATGGCTTTGTGAACCAGCAGACACTAAACCACTGACTTTAAACTCTGAATTCTGACTTTTTTTTTTTTCAGAAGTCTGATTTTAATCTCAGAATTCTGAAAAAAATGTGTGGCCAACATGTGGCCCTAATCCTCTTCCATATTAACTGAATCAGAGTCTTGATGATGTCATATGTTACATATTAATGAGTCATCTCTCCTTCCTCAGGCATGTTCACGTACGACGAGCGCACCAAACTGTTCTGGTTCAACCCATCCTCCTTCGAGAACGAGGGTCAGTACACTCTGATCGGCATCGTCCTGGGTCTGGCCATCTACAACAACTGTATCCTGGACGTGCACTTCCCCATGGTGGTCTACAGGAAGCTGATGGGCAAAAAAGGAACCTTCAGGGACCTGGCAGACGCCAACCCAGTAAGATCCACCTCAGTATCTTTGTGTAGTGGGTTAGGGTAGCTGTGTCAGGTGTCGGTGCTGAGGTTTATATCTGTGTCTGTGCTGGACAGGTTCTGTACCAGAGTCTGAAGGAGCTGCTGGAGTACGAGGGCAGCGTGGAGGAGGACATGATGATCACCTTCCAGATCTCTCAGACAGACCTGTTCGGAAACCCGCTCATGTACGACTTAAGGGAAAACGGGGACAAGATTCCAGTGACCAACGAGAACAGAAAAGTGAGTCTGCCGCTGTGGTTGATTCTCAGTGCGAACAGGACTATAAACACACACTGACTGTCCTTGTTGATGTGTGTGTGTGTGTGCAGGAGTTTGTGGCTCAGTACGCAGAGTACATGCTAAACAAGAGCGTGGAGAAGCAGTTTAAGGCGTTCAGGAGAGGCTTCCACATGGTGACCAACGAGTCGCCACTCAAGTACCTGTTCAGACCAGAGGAGATCGAGCTGCTCATCTGTGGCAGCAGGGTGCGCTTTAATA
The DNA here is from genome assembly GCF_002814215.2 of Seriola lalandi dorsalis. Lineage (NCBI taxonomy): Eukaryota > Metazoa > Chordata > Actinopteri > Carangiformes > Carangidae > Seriola > Seriola lalandi. The sequence continues at coordinate 2,926,837 of NW_019525403.1, read as the reverse complement.
TCATTAGTATTTAAATTGAAATCATTTTAAATTATTTCAAGTCATTTACATCCATGTTTCTGTGTGACACGCTGCAGAACCTGGACTTCCTCGCACTAGAGGAAACAACAGAATATGACGGAGGCTACAACAGAGACTCTCGAATCATCAAGTAAGAGTGTGTGTGCGTGTGTGTGCGTGTGTGTCTGTAACAGTGAGAATCTAACATCACCACATGTCCGTTGTTGTGTTACTGTGGTCCTTTAAGAGAAATGAGACCCTCTAAACCTGTCACCATCTTCATCAGGATGATGGAGACAGTCTGGTGTTACTTCCTCTGGGTAGTTTCGTGTTGAAACGCTGATCGCTATTTGGCATTTGACATGCGTCTTTGTGTTGCAGGGAATTCTGGGAGACATTGCACTCGTTCGGGGAGGAGCAGAAGCGACTCTTCCTGCAGTTCACCACCGGCACTGACAGAGCACCTGTTGGTGGGCTGGGCAAGCTGAAGATGATCATCGCCAAGAACGGCCCGGACACGGACAGGTGAGATGCACAGAGCGAGACGTGTGAGATATGAACTGACCATGCCAGTGTGTGGATGATGAACTGACCCTGTGTGTGTGTGTGTGTGTGTGTGTGTGTGTGTCCCTCCACTCTGCAGGTTACCGACCTCTCACACCTGCTTTAACGTGCTGCTGCTGCCTGAGTACAGCAGCAAGGAGAAGCTGAGGGAGAGACTGCTGAAAGCCATCACCTATGCCAAAGGGTTTGGCATGCTCTGAGGCCCCC
>NW_019525403.1:2909501-2926046 GCF_002814215.2 Seriola lalandi dorsalis | reverse complement strand
CCCCCAAGCTCCACCCACCCAGCACAGGGACTCGTTCTGAGAACGCCCATCAAACCCTGCCCCGCCCCCTCCGTTATCAGACACAATGTAAAGGTGACAAAGACAGAGCAGAGTATGTTTCCAGGAAGAGCAAGTTAATAATGAGAGAGGAGCTGTAGTTCTTCTTCTGTGCCTGCATCATCCCACATCAGTCAGTGTAAGCACAGAGACCTCCTGATCAAAGCCCCGACCCCACATCCACATCATGTGAATGTGCCGCAGCCCCCCCCCCCCCCCCCCCCCCTTCTTTTCTATGTACAGAGAGGATCCTTTTCCTTATTATTTATTTCAAGGCTAAGTGGGTGATTGTCATGGCTGCCTGCCCCTCCCCCCCTGGTGGAGAGGGGGTGGGGGGTCAATATTAAACTATGTAAATTTAGGATGACGCATTAACGAGTCAATATAAACCCGTTTATTGAACAAAGACGTGTTAGAGTAGCCCTGAGCTCACAGCCTGCTGACAGAGGAGACTTAGTCTTAGAGTAGACCTGAACCAATACTGTACCCACTGACCATTCCACTCACATCATCTCTTACTGTCTCCGCTAGGTCCAGGTAGATCAAGGTAAGCACCTGGTCCTGAATGACATCTTCAACTAGCAACGTTTCGGTTTAGTTCTGGGCCTTTGTTCCTTTCGGGGAGGGGGGAGGAGGGGGGAGAGGGGGATCACCGCAGGTTAGACTCAAACCTTTGTCAGAGCTGTGTAAGTGCACTTAGACATTTTCAGAATGTTTGTTTCTGGCCACAGGAGCCGTGATTGTCTGAAGCATTTTATTTCCATGTCTTCCTGTGTTGATTCTAAATAAACAGTATTTATATAAGAGTGCGGGTGGAGCTCTGATAGAGAACGCTGCATGTTCACTGGTGACGGCCTCAGACACACAGCTCTCCTCCTGTACTGTCAGCTGATAGGTGAGACCCCCGTTAGCACTTTGTGTTGTTTGATTCTGGCTTTGTTTAGACAATAAACACACACACACACACACACAGAAACTACACACGTTTTCATTGAGCTTTGGTCCCTAGTAGTTTTCAGTCCACTGGACCTGAGGCTCTGGCTGTGGTTACACCTGTCATGTTAACACAAAACCAGGTTCTGTTGTGGACAGGGTGAGGACAGACCAGCAGTCTGAGCACGGTCCTTCCACCCTGAACCTAAACTCACAAGTCTCTCACAGGCCTCTGATTGGTTCCCATTATCAGGGGGAGGAACAACATTTAAGGTAACAGTGACATTTAGATTTGACTTTATTTTCCACTATTACATGAGAGGATGAATGTTAATGTCATCTGGAGGCAAAGACACAGAATCCAGCTGTGTAGAGCAAGAAAACATCTGCCACATGTACATTGTCTAGTTTAGTTTTACGTACACACAAAGTGAGGATACCTGTCCTGGTCTGGACTGTGTGCACAGAGATGACACTGATATTGGTCCTCTCTGACTCATCACTGTGATCAGATTTAATCTGGATAAATGAGGATAAAGCAGGTGTAACCACTGTCTTTAGAACAGTCGGAATGTGAACTGTGAACAGGCAGAGATATCTGTGTTTGTGATTGTGACAGTAGAGTTCATCAGGACCAGCTGCACGAGTCGTCCACACACAGCGAGTTTAAACCACTTACCTGAAAGTGACCCGAAGTTCTAACAGGAAGCGTGATGATCCGAGAGGGTGCTCTGCTAAAGATACTGATGTTCTCCATGATGTTCTAACTGTGTCCAGTTCCTTACATCTATTGGGTCAAATCTGAAAATCAATCAGCTGATTAGTGACACTCCGACGATGGATCACACACCTCCTTTAGGGAAGTAAATATCCACTAAAACCTGGTCTTGGTACTTTCACCCTTTGTTTTACTTCCAGATAAGTGGTTGAGCCGACGCTGCTGTAGAGATGTCTGAACAGCTTCTGTGTCGAGGTCTGCTTAATAGCTTTTCTTGGCTTTCAACCACAGCTCATGGTCCTCGCTAGTAAGTGAAGCTGGCTCAGGTGTCAGATGGTCTGTGTTCAAAGACAGTCTCTGGTGATCCCCCTGGATCTTTGTCCAGCCGTTTCAGTTTAAGATGTAAACAAACATCAGCTGTCTGAACAGCTGTTCACTGGTAAAGATGATGAAAACCAAGATATGTGGTTGAAAGCTACTGAAAACTATTAAGTTACAATTTCTTACACCTGGATTATTAAAAACCACTCCCTTGGACCAGGACTCTAACAGACAGGATAGGTCCTCAATGTAGGGAGGTAGTGATGCAGCGAGAAGTTTGTGTGTTGCCATGGTAACATCAGTGGTGGTGGTTTGGTAGGAGGCTGAATCTGTGACTTCAGACCAGGAGATGCTGGTCCTCTGATACTCTGACTCTTTGTGTTGCCGGATGGTGCCCAGGACATGCCACTAAACCACGGTGCTCAGACCACCACAGTCCACCACCCTGAGCCAGTCTTTGATCCATTATTTTCTCATCTTCGTGGTTTCAGACAGACCTGGGCTGAATGATGGCGGATGGTACCTCCCTCTGGTTGTTTGGAGTTGAGTCAGGACATGTATGTCTGTGTAAACACATTGTATACATCATGTGGAGGGTTAAAACAAAGGGGAACAGACTACGTCCAACCGTCATTGAGCCCAGATCTGGTCTCAGCTGTTTTGACATTACTTTGTACCCATTTTGTAATGTTGAAGATGCTGCTCACCTGGGCTCTGCGGCCCAGTGAAGGTAAAAGGTGAAAGGTCAACCTGATCTTGGAAAGGGAAGCAGTTTTCATGAAATTAAATTTGAGTCGACACTTACATTCAAGATACAAACTGATGAAAGGCTAAAAGTATTCAGTGTTGTGAAAACATGCTCAATAAAGATGACTGCTTTTTTCCAACTCCTGTCGCCTTATAACCCTGATTGAAGTCCACAGGTGCTTTGTTGTCATGGAAATGTGTCTCACCTGACCTCTGTCATTAAAATGTTCCTGACGCTCAAATATTTTCATCAGGAACATTATATGTGTGTTGGGCTAAGAAGTCAAGGGTTTGAGCTAAATGCTAACATAAGACTACAATGTTAACATGCTATCATGTAATAGGCATGTTAATATGCTAATTCTTGCTAAGTAGAGCTAAACACAAAGAGCGAAGGCTCATGGGATTGTCTTTAGTTTTGGTCATTAACCAAGCAGAAATATGAACCACTGATGGATGAATTCACCTTTATAGTGTCACTGAAGAAGAACCCATGTCTGTCTGTAGAAAATCTTGTGCTAATCAATCCTCCAACAGATGTTGAGATGTTACACTACAGGAAATGAAAACCCACCTGATGGTGGCGCTAGATAAAGTCAGGATTAAGTCTTCAGGATGCATCCTCTGGGGACCTTGAATGTTTGTATTAATTTTGTTGAGATATTTTGGTCAAGACTAAAGTGTCGTAGCAAATAAACGACAGTGAAATAAAGCCACACAAGCATGGCTAAACAGTAACTATGATACACTGTTAGTGTCCTCTTAAAGTATGAAAACCAACATCTTCAGGCTAATGGATAAACGTATCAGTCACATAATTAATGTTAACTTACATTTTACTTCCTAAAATGACTCCATGTCGTTATGGTGTTGGACAGGAACGCATGCTTCTTGAATTAAATCTTAAATCACCTAACCTGAAAGTAAAGGTTGTGGTCACTTCCTCCAATCAAAATACAATCAGACTGATATACATAGTAAAAGCAATTTTTTATTATGAACATTTGAAAATAATGTTACAGCTGAGCATTTTTACATCAGCAGAATGCAGTCACTGCAGTAAGCATCTTGTCTGCGGTTGTTGAATACGGACCCAGGTAACATAATTTCTTTAAAATCATGCTACAAACATGTCAAATGAAAACGATCATACAATTTTTGTGAATCAAATATATTCATGTCAAACTTTATTTTATAGAATATCTAGGCAAAGTGGTGGTGGTATTGGTACTTTTCTTGAGTGATTTATATAAACGTTGCATTGACAGATGCCTCTGTACTTGATTACTAGGGCTAAGAATCCATATGATAGACTGATATTATTAGATGACTTGATTACAGGTGCAAAGATGACACATATTTCAGTTCTGAGACCTTTTGTGATACGTTTTGTTACACAGCACTAACATTTGTTTTTCTACAAAAACTTTTTAATGTAACAAAATAAAATAAATGGTGGTGATGATGGTGACATCACAGAATATCTGTTTGAAAGACAAGTAAACAAGAATCTGACCACGAAGTCTGTTCCCCACTGTGAGTTTTATGATACTCAATATTGAGGTGTCCAGTCCTATTCATACCTGTGATTATATATGGGAAATATGAATAGAGATAGACTGTCCAGCTGCGGGTCAGAGGTCATGTGGTGTGTACAGAGTCCAACACTACCATGAGTCCCTTAGCCTGGTAGTACCAAGCCAAGCTCTACTCATCATCATCATCTACTCTGAGGGTTCGGACCTGGTTTGAAAGATTAGTGAGCCGCTGCTTCATTTTACGCTGGGAGGATTCATACTGGTTTGACAGCTTTCGAAATTTGGTTGACATGATCTCATAACTGGCTTCGATCTGGTTGACTTTGTTCTCCAAGTCTTTGGCGTCGACGATAGAGGCCAGGGACATGTCTATGAGGTTATCTTTCATCAGGATGGCCCTTCCTTTGTCCTCCAGTGCATATTTAGCGTCAGGATACTCGGTGAGTGCCTCCATCAGGTCATCTTTGGACAGAGCAAACAAATCAGAGTAGCCCACGCTTCGGATGTTAGCTGTTCTTCGGTTTCCTGCCTTACTGCCCTTGATACCCAGGATGCTGATTTCTCCAAAGTACGCCCCATCACTGAGAACAACAAACTGGGTCACCCCATCATCTGCTACTACAGCCAGTTTTCCTTCTTTGATGATATACATTTCCCTGCCAATGTCCCCCTTCTTACAAATGTAGTCTCCAGGACTGAAAACTTGAGGCTGAAGCTTGAGGACCAGCTCAATAAGCAAACCTGCTTCACAGTCTTGAAAGATGCGCACTTTGCTTAGGGTCTCCAGATGTACGTTGATGGCTATCTCAGCCTTTAGCTTGTCTGGCAGGTTCTTCAGCACCTGCTTCTCATCACAGGTTTTATCCTCCGTCCACAGGTAGTCAAACCACTTCACCACCCTCACCTCCAGGTCTTTGGTGACCTTTCGAAATTGCATATACTGCTTGATAGAGTCGATCTTAGACTGGAACTCTACACGTGCGGCGCCCATGTTGGAAATCATGGCGCCAACATTGCCGACAATCGTAGCAAAGATCAGGACCCCTGTGAGGAAGTCAACTACCACAAAGAAGTACTCAATGTCTCGGACCGGAGGTGGGGTCTCACCAATGGTGGTCAGGGTGAGAGTGGACCAGTAAAAGCAGTAGATGTACTGCCGGGCCAAACGAGCAAACTCTGGATCCTTCTTAAAGTCTGGATACACCCAGGTGTCTGAGCCTAGGCCGAGTATCTTCGAGAAGGCAAAGTAGAGGCAAGCATTCCAGTGGATAATGATGATGATGTAAAGTACAAGGTTACCGATTCGGAATATGTTGGGGAAATTGGTTCGAGTCTCAGTCCTATCAAAGAACTCAAAGAGTCGGGCTAACTTAAAGAGACGGTTGAACCTCCACTCTGGGTTGTCCATTCCAATTTTTAAGAATACAATATCAGTAGGAATCATGGATATGATATCTAATCTGAACTGACGTGTCTTCATGTACTTTTCTTTCAGGACATTTGCATCCCTTACGAGCAGTCCTTGGTCCAGGAAACCTGTGCACAAATAAGAAATTGATTAGCATTATCATATATTCAAAGTCTCACACACTCAGAAAAGTTCCCACCACTGACCTGTCCTGGCTCTTACAAAAGTGTCAAAGTAGTAGAGGGCATCTGAAATGTAGTCAAGCACCATCCACTGTGTTGTGTTTGCGTACTGCAGCTCGTTAAAACAAGCCCTAGAGGGAAACAATGAGATGACAAGGAAACTCTGAAGCTACAATGAGGTTAAGAGGAAAACCAAAATGCAGTAAAGTCAGACCTGGCCACCAGCAACATCAGGTTGTAGAACACTGGGATGGAGACTGTGCACAGCCAGTAGTAGTACAGGTCTGTGGAAGGATCCATGATCCACACCTCCTTCCTGAAGGAGAAAAGACGGGGTTTTGCTAAAAAAGCATGTTTTAGAAAAGAAGAACTTCCGGCAAGGATTAGAGTCATTGTCTTTCCAAATGAAAGCGTGATCGTTGTATGATGGAACAGCTTGTTACCTTTATCTCACTAGGTACATAAAGTTTTTATATCTGTCAGTTTGAATTATGAGGAAATTATGATGATGATTATGTTACTTACGGTTCTTCCTTTTTATCATCTTTCTTGTCATTCTTCTTGTCGTCCTTCTTGTCATCCTTTTTATCGTCTTTCTTTTCATCTTTCTTGTCGTCTTTCTTTTCATCCTTCTTGTCATCTTTCTTGCTGTAAATGTCCATAAGCAGAGGCGGGAATAATGTTTAATCTTGTTGACATTCAGTACCGTCAGACGGCCTGAGGAGGGCACTGTGACACCACAGTCATGTTACAGTACACATTGCCTTCACACTGTCTGTTCATATATATTGTGACCATAAACCGGGACAGTTTTTGGACCATATGACCTTAAGGAAAACTGCATGGACAACCAAGGCTGACAAGATGTGTTTAAGAAATTAACAATATATTCATATTTCTCGGAAGTGAATTTGCTCTGTCTCCGTTCATAGTATATAAACCAACTGTTTCAGAGCTGTTTCAGTTATTAACCATGTGTGAGAGGATCCAGCAGCATCTTACCCGTCGTTGTTGTTGCAGTTGTTCATGTTTTGTGCAGCCAGAGGACTCCGACCATCACTGCAAGATGAACACATAGAGCAAGAGGTTTGATCAAGACTTTACAGGTTCAGGTTCTGGACAGATGGAGGAAATATTTATATTTATACTTAATGTTACACATTTTCTCCCACACTATTTGTCTTTATATACACTACATGAAGCGATAGATAAAGAGGTGTAGTGTGTTCTTACTATGATCTTTCTCTCTCTCTAAAAATGTTTTATGTTTTATTCAGTGCACCTGCAGCCTTTTCTCAGAGGGAACATAGAACGTATTATTACTTCTTATGGGCCACTGTAAATCTCTGTGGTCTCCATAGTAACAGTCTGACTGTCAGACTGAAGGATGGGACTCGAGGTCAGATTCTCAGCCTTGAAGTAATTATTAAATCTGAAGATTTGCTTCCTTAGGTTCATTCAGTCCAACAACAAAGAGATTATAACATCCATGTGTGTTTCTTCTCCAGACATCTGAGTGAGTAAAAACCGAAGCCAATACCGAAGTGTCAAAACCTGCTGTTCCTTTAATGACCACTAGAATCCGGCTTCAACGAGAGTCCCCATAGACTCCCATGTTAAAATGTTCAACTTTAGAGCAGCAGCCTGGTATAAAAAAATAATTTAATACATTTCTAGTGAACTAGTGAAATGCTACTATTATTTTATTTATTTGTTAGCACTAATTAGCAGGTATTGGTATCCGGCTTGTTAGCGTAGCTCGTTAACTAGCTAAGTAGTAGCCAGCAGCTGAATGCGCCTTGGGCTAGCCTTCTAGCTAACCGAAGTCTCAGCTCCACACGCCCCATTTCTTTGCCCATATTTGGATTAGCTAGGAGGGAGGCAAAATGGCGACAATGTAGCTACGTCTCATCATTTCTGTGTGCTCGTCCGACCCACCTGCTCCTGCTCCTCATGTTGTCCTTTGTCCTCTGTCTGCAGGACACGGACTCTGCAGGTGCAACACTGTTCTTCGTGTGGGACAGCCTCGGGAAATAGATCACAATGACATCATTGGTTTATCAACTGGTGAAATACCATTTTAATATCAGCTCCCTTCACTGTGTATGTGCTGTAGAAACATTCTGCTTCTTGGTGTCTCAGGTGAAGTGGGAGCACTGAGTCAATGGTGAGACTCACCTGGACAGGAGTCCTGTCCCCACGGAAGAGGTCTGATCCTGGGTGTCCATCAGCCTAGAGACACACACATTAACCATGAGTCTACTCATCAAGTTCTTCATAGAGGTGGGGACACAAATCAGAGACATGAGGGTGATTTTCTTTAACACTTCTAGAGTGAGTCTACAGAGTCTACATAGAGTCTACAGAGTCTACATAGAGTCTACATAGAGTCTACAGAGTCTACAGAGTCTACAGAGTCTACATAGAGTCTACAGAGTCTACATAGAGTCTACAGAGTCTACAGAGTCTACATAGTGTCTACAGAGTCTACATAGTGTCTACAGAGTCTACATAGAGTCTACAGAGTCTACAGAGTCTACAGAGTCTACATAGTGTCTACAGAGTCTACATAGTGTCTACAGAGTCTACATAGAGTCAACAGAGTCTACATAGAGTCTACAGAGTCTACAGAGTCTACATAGAGTCTACAGAGTCTACAGAGTCTACATAGAGTCAACAGAGTCTACATAGAGTCTACAGAGTCTACAGAGTCTACAGAGTCTACAGAGTCTACATAGTGTCTACAGAGTCTACATAGTGTCTACAGAGTCTACAGAGTCTACATAGAGTATACATAGAGTCAACATAGAGTCTACAGAGTCCACAGAGTCAACTGTTACAGGCTCCACCCTTCTGATCATGTGATGTCACTGACTCATGGTCCGTGATTTTCCTTTCTCCAGGTGAAGCTGCTTAGGGTGATTGAGGAGTCAATAAAGAGGGGGAGAGGAGTTTAGTTCTAGTTTGTCACTTTTTTTCCACACCTGGCCTGACATCAGTAGCAGCAGCAGCAAAGTGACCAAATGTAGTTTGTTTCTTTTTCTGGTGGGTCCAGTGGTTCAGTTTTGCAGTTATATTTCTGCTGTTAAGGGTTTAGTTTGGGGATGTTTGGTTAAGGTAGAGGGAAGAGCCCGGTGTCTGTCGACATCAGATCAGGATCAGCAGTGTGTGCTGGATCCAGCAGACGGAGGTGTGTTAGAGAAGCTGGCTCATTCACCTACATGTATCTGTATGTAGAGAACATTTCAGACCCTGACCCAGCACTGAACTGGGAGCTGCTCCAGTGGACTGGTCATACTGGTTTTAATATTCACACACACACACTCACTTCCTGTTTGTTCCTCAGTGATTTCATGATTTTCAATTTTATATCCTAGTGCTGAAACTTTATTTCATCTTAACTATAAAAATACAAATGAAGTTCAGTTTGAATCTTGAACTTTAGATATATATTTATATACAAACAGGAAGTGATCTGATTGAGTTGTTTCCTGCCTATAACTATATGTTAGAGCTGCTGTCTTCACCAGTACAATGAGATATGAATCACACTCTGAACACACACACACACTCTGAACACACACCTCCGTCAGCAGGTGAACATGTCTACCTGTGTTTAGTCTCATTAGCTCCTCACGTTTGTTCTTTAGCAGCGTTAACTCCAATCCTCCTCTCGCAGATTACTTCAGCTAAAATTAGACCTTCGGCCTGAGACTCCTTGAGCTCACAGTTGATCTCTTCTCACTTTTACACTGTCACTTTAACAACAACCACTGTCTGTGTGTAACTGTAGTTTACCTGAGTGTGAGTGATGATGTCCAGACAGTAAGGAGAGGTCAGGGTGAGCTGCTCTTCCTCTGTCCCATCAAACAGGAGACCGAGGACTCCAGGTGTCCTGGTCCAGGTGTCCTGGTCCAGGTGTCCTGGTCCAGCTCTACAGATCCCGCTGTGAAGTGAGTTATTGTCCGTTGTCTGACACGAGTCACTGCACAAAACAAGACTGGAGCTTTTCTGTGGACAGAACCATCCTCTGCTGTGGTGGAGCTGCTTCTGTTCATCCTCACTGATGCACCTCTCAGCAGAGGATGAAGGGAGGGGAGGAGGAGAGGGGAGGAGGAGGAGGAGGGGGGAGGAAACTAAAGCAGCTGAGAATCAGATGGCGGCAGAAGATACACCTTACACCTTGGTAGCTGTTCCTGTTCGGCGCATTTCCGCAGTCAAACCTCTCTTTGTATGGACCTGCAGGTTGCCTAGGTAACAACATAATGACACTAATTACCATTAAGTGTAAAAAACAAAATACACTCAGCAAAAATATAGTTTTCTCAGTGATGGGAGGTGGTGGCTCCACCTTAATCTCATCTCTTCTTGTGGGCATTAACGTTACCACGGCAACAGGAGATTTGATGCTCTTGATGCAAGCTTTAAAAGAGAACCTCAGAATAAAAAGGTATTTGTATCCATCATTAAACTGAACTAATTTATTGATCAGGTGATCAGGTTTTAAAAATGTAGTCCTGTAGTCCTCAGTAAAACAGTCAGTCTCAGGTTTCACTGCATCTTCACATCTCGGATGATGATGATGATGATGATGATGATGATGATCTGCTCTGATAAATATATCCAGCATCTTTTTTTGTCCCTGTGTGGATGAAAAGGACTTGGAGCCGCCTCTTTATTTAGATTCCTTCCAGTCTTAGTAAATCCTCTTAGCTAAGTGAGACTTCAGAGTCCACCTCCCGCTCCAGCAGGACAATCCTCCAGAAGATAATCCCAGCTCGGCCCTAGTCCTATAGTCCTCACTAAAACACAGTCGGTCTCTGTCTGCATCATGGTCTTTATTTACTGCACATGAATCTGACAGGTCAAAGGAAGCACCTGAGAGACAGGCTGCAGGGCCCTAATCTGGATCAGCCTGAAAACCACTGCTGCTCCTGATCTATATCAGCCTGCAAACCACTGCTGCTCCTGATCTATATCAGCCTGCAAACCACTGCTGCTCATGATCTGGATCACAAAGAAACCACTGCTGCTCCTGATCTGGATCACAAAGAAACCACTGCTGCTCCTGATCTGGATCAGCCCCTGGAATCACTGCAGCTCCTGATCTGGATCAGCCTGGAAACCACTACTGCTCCTGATGCAGATCAGCCCTGAATAATTTAGAATATGTACATTTAAAAATACTATTTATTCTAAACAGTTATTTAATCAAATCAAATCTAGCTGTTTTCTCTTTAGGTTCCCATGGACTAAGTGTGTGTGTTATGTCTGTGTGTGTGTGTGTGTGTGTGTGGGGTCAGATTAGCTGCTGTAAATGAGATTAGTTGTAATCTGTTGAAGCCTCCTGGTGACGGAGGAGAAGTTATGGATCACAGTTCAGTTCAGTCTGTGGAGCGTTACAGTCAGTACATATGTTTATCATGTGTACCATGTATATGCACAGCTGTTTATTAGAAAAAAAACAGCTGTTCATTAGAAAAAAAACATCAGGTGATGTCGACCAACGATGTTCAGTCTGAATCTTAGAAACAATGGTGATCATGTGATCTGACTGAAAGTAGCTTCACATCCTGTTGTGGAGGTGGGTGGGGGTGTGCAGGGGTTCAGGTTCAGGGTCTAGAGGACCCCTCTAACTGTGCTGTAGTGAACTCTGGGACCAGGATCAGTGAGTAATATAATGTTGACTGAAGTCTCTCTCTGTGTCTCCTGCAGGGACCTGCTCTCGTTTCACACTCTGTAGGTCGTCCACAGATAATCACTGGCCCCATGAGCATTCATCATTTCTCTAAGATGCTCTGGATGCAGCTTGTTGTTTGTAGGATCTCCCAGGATGCACTGCTTACCCCATCACTCTGCTGATGTGGTTCAGAGGATATGATTCTGCAGCCTCTAGGGAGCATGTGTGTGTGGGGGGGGGGGGTCTTAGACCAGGCTGAATAGTGTGAACCTGTGACCAGTAACGCTCTGAGTGTGGTGACTGTGGGTGAACCGGGAGACTGGTTCAATCTCAGCTGATTAAACTGGAACATCGTTAACGACCTGCTGACAGGCAGCTCTCACCTGACTCACCAATTAAACTCCTGTCAGAGCTCCATCTGCATCCCACGGGGACGTATTCATCATCGTCATCATCAGCTCAGTTCGCCTCCACAGATGAGACCAGGAGCAGGGGCGGGGCCTCAAACAGCCGAGCAGGTAGAAAACAGGGATAATCTGTGATGTCAGAGGTGATGTCAGTTTTCAGTTTTTTGAGATTCACCTCTCTACTTTTAAAATTTCTGAACCACGACCGGCACTGATCCGGATTCTGTTGACCCCCCCCCCCCGAGCTCCTGGAACACCAGAAGACACGTCAGCCATCTTGTTCAGAAGATGCTGTGATGTAACACATATGAGTAACGACCGAGCTCGTTTTGATCTGTTCTCTGTCAGTTGTTTAAATGTGCTGTACCGCTGCTGCCCCCTAGTGTTCAGAAGTAATAACAGATATTTAGTTAATTATATCTTTAATTATATATTTGTCTCTGATTGTGCAGTTATCTTTTAAAAGATCTCCTTCTACTTCAAATGAAAAGTTCAGAATCAGATATCGTCATGATCTGTGAGGCTGAAGAGAAGAGGGGGTGGGGGGTAAAGCAGGAGAGAGAGAGGTTGGGGGTGAAAGGGTTAGGGAGGGTGAGGAGAGAGAGAGGAAGTACAGTCAGGGGTGATGTCGTTGGGGGGGTCAGAGTGAGGTTGTCAGTTCATCTGAAGAGCTGGAGGAATCGTTTCCTCAGAGATTTCTTCTTCTTTGGTTTTCCCTGAACCTCCTTGGTCTGATCTCCACATGGATTATTTGACCCGTCTCTTCCTCCATAAGTCTCCTCTCTCCTGCCGCTTGTCCTCCAGAGCCTGCTTGCTGCTCCTGTGTACACACACACACACACACACACACACACACACGCACACACACACATATATATATATAGTCATCACAGTCATCACTTTTGACCAGGTGCAATGATTACATTATGTGTCCCAACTACCCAGGTGAAATGAAATATGTCATGGTTTGCAATGGCAGACACTTTTTGTTAGTTTTGTTTTGGAGTTTTTGCACTTCCTGTTTTAGTTTGTAATTGGTTTCCATGTGTGTCAGTGTTTTTGCTTCCTGTCTTGGTCCTGTGTCTGTGATTGTCTGCCCCGCCCTAATGTGTTTCACCTGTGTCCAATCACCCTTGTCTATATAGTCCTTGTGCTTCCCTTTGTCTGTGTCGGTTCGTCTTTTTAGTTCAGGGTTTGTTCACGGCTGTTCACGTCTAATTTTTGGTTAAATAAACCTGCCTGCACCGTCTCCCAAGAGTTGACTGCATTTGGGTCCTACTTACCTCGCAAAACCTGACAGAAATAAATCACATTGTCACAATCATTTCATGGAAAGAGGCAAAAAATATTTATATTTTCCAACTTTATGAGTCAGTTTTTCCAACTTCATAAAGTTGGAGAGTAATGGAGCAGTGAGACAGCAACACACCTCATAAAGTTGGAATAAAATATTTTATATATATATATATATATATATATATATATATATAGCCTTAGAGGAGTCAGTCAGAAAGAGTCAGACCTCTCACAGTAAACAAAGAGTCTCGGAGCTGCAGCAGAGCTGAACGTGTGTTTCCCTGGGGGCGGGGCCAGCGCAGGTGTGATGAGGTCATCACATGTGAAGAGTTTATTGTGCAGTTTCACGGTCATCATTATCTGTGTGTGTGTGTGTGTGTGTGTGTGTTGGTGTGGCTTCTCTCTCCTGGCTCCTCTCCACACCTGCAGTCACACATACAGCTGTCTCTACACCTACACCTTACTTCACCTGAGACATTTAAAGTGAATGAAATCAATTACTGACACGCTCCAGTGTGTGTGTGTGTGTGTGTGTGTGTGTGTGTGTGTGTGTGTGTATGTGTGTGTGAGGATGAATTATTAATGAGAGCAGAGAGAGCAAGCAGGTTCCCAGGGGGTCAGAAGAAGTGGTGGTGGGATAAACTGGTGTTAAGTCGCCATGGAGACAGTGTGATGCTGTTTCACTGCTCCATTACTCTCCTCATGTCTCTTTCCTGTCCTCTCACTGTCTTCATCAGTCTTCATCAGTAGCATCATCCATCAGCAGCTCTGTCTGAACTTGAGTCATTCATTCAAGCTCTCTGCTGATGACGATCAAGAGATGTGATGGAAAGCTCCAGAAAAAGATAAATGCAGCTGCTGATTGGCTGACTGTCAGCACCTGAAACCCCATCCCTCAGTGAGGGAGCTTCCTGCTGTAATTACAGATCTGTGTGTGTCTGCATCTGATCCTGACTGAACAGACAACAACAGGTCATACAATCCTCTGTTAGGTCACACAGGGTGGGGTCAAAGGTCAGCTCACAGACAGAGACAGCACAGGAAGTACATGTGTGTACAGAAAGGGTTAACACTGCTGCTCTGTACAGACACTCACCTGTACCTAAGATTAGGAATATTGATTATTAATAATAATATTCACATAAAACATGTATACATTAAATATATACTTCTACTCATTGATAAAAATGTAACTTCAATATCATAATTGACATATTCATTTAATGTGGTGTGTTTTTCTAAGTGCCCACTAGATGGCAGTATTACAGCACAAATGTTGAATTTTGAACAGAGGAGGAAAGAGCTTGTCTTTCACAAGTTTCGGTGGTTTAGTCAGAAGTTATAACTTATAAGTTATAACTAACTTATAAGTTATAACTAATACTTGACACAACCTCAGCACAAATGGCCAACTGTGGGTTTGATTCCAGCCATGTTGAGTTATGTTTGTAGATATTAGAAAGTAGCCATGATCAGAGCTGAGGAAAGGAGCTTGAATGTTTCCTATCTTATCTCCTTTTATCATAGGAAACATTGGACCTTCCTTTATGAAAGGAAAGGAGAAATGCCGTCCCACAATTCCTGCAGCAACATTTAAAGTTGTAGTTTAACCGCTGCACACCCCGCATGAATTTAGAAACGATAGAGAAACTGTTTTTGTTTGTGACGCAACCCAGAACTTTGATTGTCGGAGCTCCAGATCCTTAAATACAGATTTATCCTCTTTAAATCCAGTCAGGAGTCATCATGAAAAACAAGCAATATCATCTTCATTAAAACTAAATACTACATACATAAAAGTTTTATTCCACTAAATCCTTCCAAAGTGTTTTCTTTATGAAACAAATGTATAAAAAAAGTATGTCTGAATATAATTTATTCTGGCCTCTTTGTTATTTTTCTTTCTTTTTTCGTTTTATGATTAATGTCCATGTGTCCAATAAAGTTAGTTATAAAAAAAAAAAAAGTGTAAGTGCAGTCAGATTTTTTTTCCTGATTCTTCTTCACTTCTTTTCTTGACTTTGTGTGTTCAAAAGTCTTTTATGACGGTTCAAATTAGTGAAATTTGTGGTCGCTATATAGAGAGTACATGTCACGCGCAGACAAATGAATGAAGAGAGAAGACAATGAAGGTCCATTATGATTTTATTTGTTTCTATCTTTGATTGAATGACAGAGGTGGATGAACAGACCCCCTCCTCCTCCTCCTCTTGTTCACTCTGCACCAGCTACATTCATCATGGCTAAAACACAAATCAGAGTTGACCAGTGAAAGGCTGCGAGACGAGACACTGACTGTAGCACTGAACGTGGCGATGATCCTAGAAACGAGTACTGCATTGCTTCTGATGAAGACTCTCTTCACTTTGGTTTTGCATTTATACATGACAAAGAAACAAAATGTACAACTGCATAAATATAAAATTCTTCCTCTGTGTTTAATGGCTAAAACATTCAGGGGAGGGCTCCGCCACGCCACAGCGCCGCGGCGGAGCCGGCAACACAACAAAGACCTGGGTTAGCACCACTGCCCTCACAGCAGGCCGCACACACAGCTCTACATTCAAGGCGAAATCAATAAGGTCAAAAGGCATACAGCAAAAATAAAACCCCGGCACACAGGAAGTGATTCAACAAAAGCACAAAAGAAGAAGAAAAGAGTCCCTTCATCAGCTGGACAACAAACAAAGAGAAGACAGAAGTTCCCTGGAGTGCAGCTTCTCCTCACACACAACACCAACTATCTCAGTCATGAAGGAAGTGGAATGTGTGTGTTCACGTCACATCACACACACACACACACACACACAGCTAAAGCTTGCTCACAGAAGACGATGAGGAGGACTTGGTTTTTGAAGGACCAGGTTCTGAGACTACTGCACACTCCACAGACATCTACTGAAGCCCCCCCCCCTCCCACACACACACACACACACACACACTCGCACACACACAGCTGGCTACGCGGCGCTCATGAAGTTCACTTGACAGTGGTGATGGGCATGTCCCATGGCTCGTGGAGAAGTCTCTGTTACAGCTGAATAAATAGTTATTAGGCCTATTGCTACTCTTCCTCTAAATTACATTCTAATGCGAGACAGAGGTGTGAAGCGAGGGATGAAAGCAGATTACACATCGTCCTCTAGCAGGGTTCTCTCATTATTCATTCAAGACTACTGTGATTGACTTAACCGCTAACGCCTACCGCCCTCGCTGAGCGTCACCTACGGTAGATGGGTGTATAGTTCGGGGTGGGGG
>NW_019525403.1:2905708-2909451 GCF_002814215.2 Seriola lalandi dorsalis | reverse complement strand
GTAGGGGGTGGGTCGGGTGGGGTGGGAGCAGTGGAACAAAGTGCTACGGCTCTGATCACAGTCATAAACTGTTGACCTGGAGCTTGATGTCAAAGCGTCCCTGGTAGCGGTCCTTGTCGCTGTAGTCGATGTTGTCTCCGAACACTTTGCACTCGATGCGCAACTCGGTGTTCATGGTCAGGTTGGTGAACTGCAGCGCCACCAGCGGCTGCAGGTACTGTGGGTGCAGCAGCTTGCCGTAGTAGGGGTAGTACTGCAGGGGGAAGCCGCCGCCGATGCCGTAGTACTTGATCTCACCGATCTTCCCGGCATCCTCCTCTTTCTGGAGGATGAAGAGACACAAGTGAGGGACAGAACTGCAGAACATACATCTGCGACAACAACAACACAAACGAACAACAGTGAGTACCTTGTTGGTGCAGTAGAGAGGGACCACGTTGGGCTGCACCTTGGGCTGAGCCTCTTCAGGGATGCTCTCGTTGGAGGTGGGAGGCTGCACAGAGAGGACATGTTAGGATCTGGACTGGACTCAGGTCCACTGTGTTTAACTGATGTCTGGACATGTTAATGAAGCTGTTAATCCTAGGAACCTAAAGTGATGCCGTCTCATTCCGCTGCACATGGACGGTCAGTAAATGCATCACCACGGTCACGGACTCGGATGTTAGCTTCTGTTAGCTCCCCTGCAGGGACAGACTGAATAGAGTCCGCACAGAAGGCAACATCTCTGGCTGCAGCAGCTAATGTAGAAGCTAGCATTGATGCTAACTCTTCCCTTTTAAATGAGCTACGCTGTCTACATCAGCTACGCCGCCGTGTTACAGTGACTGATTCAACATTACCCGTGGACGGAAGTTGACAATCCGGTTCAGCTTCACGATCAGACACGGCTTTCCCTCCTTGAAACCGAACTCGCGGTCGTCGATGCCGGAGCAGGGTCCCAGCAGGTTCCTGTGGAAGCGGCAGGCCTTCCTGATGCCCACGTCGCTCTCCAGGTCGCCGCGGTTCTTGTATTCTGCAGGGTCCTCTGGAGGGAGGGAGGAAGGGGTTAGTGAGGAGATCTCCGGAACATCTGCATCTGGTCTTTATGCTGCAGCTATGGAAACATGACTCCAGAGTGAAACCCACCTCCGCAGTCCTCATACTTCATCTGGTCCCTCTGGTTCTCCTCGTCGTACATGGCCAGAAAATCCCTCAGGGCCTTGGTGTACGGCAGGTAGGTCTCCACGTCGTTGAGGCTGAAGGACACCTCGGCCTTATCCGAGCGGGGGGTATGCGTCAGGCCTGAGGGGACAGCACAACACACACGCACACACACACCAGAGGAAGAAGTCAGAGAGAGAGAGAGAGAGAGAGAGCTCAGGAGGTCTCCGAGTCCAGATACTATGACACATTCAGGAACAGCAGCTGTTTGGGAAATGCACATTTTTGTCAGCTTGTGCAGATCAAGAGGAGACGATCAGTATCAATAGCAGGATCTGGTTTCTCCTGATCCTGGTCTGGCTGAACGTGGTCCAGACCTGAAACTGATAGATCTCAGGTGACTTGTGGGTAAGGAAGCTGATGCTGCGTTTTTAGCTGACTTGAGATCAAGTCACTGACAGTCGATTTCGTGACCCATGATGCACCTGCACCCTCTGAGACAGAAAGCAGCTCAGCACATGCTCAGTGTGACCTGTGAACCCCCCACCGCCCCTCCTCACCATGGTAACCACACAGGGGAGGCTGCTCTGGGACCAGGAGGAGGAGACAGATGAAGCTTTAATTTCCAAAAAAAAGCGCAGCCATATTACAGCTCAGACACTGAACACAGGTAGTACCACACCTGAGACAATCTCATTACCTGTGCAGGTGATTATGAGTTCATTTCATTTCTTATATTACATCTTTAGATTTTACTAATAAATAAGATAATGTCCGTGCGCATCATCTCTGAGGTTCGCATCCCAACATTGACCTTAGATACAGATGTTTACAAAACAATCATCATGAGAGACTACAGCTAACAGCTAACAGAGAAATGCTAACAGCGAGAACACAGAGGATGTGGGTCAAGGCAGATCTATTTAGGTCAGCTGCCAAAATAAATGGCGTCCGTGTGTTTTCGTCTCCGCAGACAGAGACTGACGTCCACCATCAGCTCAGCGTTGGACTTAATGAGACGTTCATGTCTTTGTCCACACACTGAGGAAAACAAGCTGAGCTCACGTCAAGACACACACACACACACACGATCATATATCCGGCTGTTTTTATGTCTGCGCGACGACTGTACGCTGACAGGAAGTGGGCGTGGCCTCTTACCAGGAGGTGCGACTCTGTCCTGCCAGGTGGGCTTGTAGTTGCTGAGGGTGAGCAGCAAGGCCTGGATGGTGCCGATGAAGATGCCCGCCAGGCAGCCGTAGAAGATGACATAGAAGAGCAGGATTTTGACTGTGAGGAGAAACAGAGGGAGAGAGAGCGTCAACCGGGGATGACATCACACCGTAGATGACAGGTTAAAGAGGGGACAAAAGGTCACAGGGGTCACCGACGAGGACAGCTGCTGTCATTCACTGTCACAATATTTCTACTCCACTATAATCACACAGTATCATCACTGAGCCTCTACCAACCACCACCTCCCTCAGTATTCACCTGTAGTCACCTGTCTGCTCCAGTCAGCTGTTTACAGGCTGATCACCTGTGTGCCGGTGATTACATGTTAAAAAAATACGTTAACGACTTAAACTACAGACAATTTGACACTGAGATCGCCATGATGACACGCCACCCCCAGCACTCACTTATTACTACAGTAGTACACACACACGTACACACACACAATACCAGCTTTTACCTCTGTGTGTGTGTGTTTGTGTACAGTGGCTGATCCATGTGTTTCACCATCACAGCTGAGTGACAAAGAGCCACTGTTGGAGGGAAAACATCACATGACATCTCGGAAGACACGGGGACAAACGTGGCGGAGGATTTCATGGTCTCATGAGACATGAGGGGGGGGGAAACACACCACCTCCAAGATCAAGTCTGCTACAGAGGAACAAGAGGTCAAACCCAGACCTGATCCAGTATCTGCAGCAGGACTGTTGACTGTGATCAAAGATGATCAATGCATCAACTGATTAATACTTTAACGAGTGATTATATTTAGATGAATGTGTTAAAAAGGACTCATTGCTCTGCCTCTCCACCATAAAGGACTCCTTCATCCAGCTGCTCCAGCTCCAAGGACGTCTGTCGGACACCAGCGTGCTAACGGCGCCGCGTCTCCTGTCAGCGGAGAGGTACAAAGCCGGCATTCAGAATGACCCCGGCCCAACAGTGACAGCCATTGTGCGAGCAGATGAGAGGAATGCAGCTGTGAAGCCTGAGTAATGGCCGCTCATGCTAATCGATCTTAGCGTGAAGATGCTGCAGGATCTGAAGTTGTTTAGCCCCCCGCAGCTAAAATGCCACACATCCAGTTGAGCTGCTGCAGGAGCCAAAGTCAAAAGGGTCACAGCAGCCTGAGCCACTGAGGCACGACCATCACGGTCCTCTGTAAACCTGATCCCTGCAGGTCCACAGCCCCTCAGCTCAGACCAGCTCCACTCATGTGTGAACCTGGACTTAGAACATCTGATATTCTAGACTGATGTCCTGAACCTTCAGCACAGCGCTGTGTATGGCACACTTCCCAGACGCATCAGCGTTTTCAGATGACCCGGGAAGGACGCCGGACCCCCCTAAACCCCCCCCCC
>NW_019525403.1:2900557-2905688 GCF_002814215.2 Seriola lalandi dorsalis | reverse complement strand
CGCACACAGTCACTGAGACAACATTTAACCCAGGTGTCAAAGTCCGGACGGGACCGGGGGCCGTTTGACATTGAGGAGAGAGACAAGGACATGCGCAGTGGCGCTGGGGAACAGGAGAAGAAAGGTCGCGGCAGTTAATCAGTGTATCGCCGGTTAGATCACAGTGACACCTGAGCACACGAACCCGACACGGATCGATAGCCCCGCCTCCGCGTGGGCCCGATCACCTTGATTCACCTTGGACTATGATGCATTTTTAACCCCTTCGCCTTCCCGCTTCCCAAACTGACACACACACACACACACACCTTGACGTTTCCCTAACAACAAGCGAAGCAGCCGCTTCCCGCCGCGTCTCTGCACCGCAGCGGCTACACTCTTTGCATGTACAATCACACACACGCGCGCGCGCACACACACACACACACACACCTGGAGCCGGTTACTGTGCGGCTCTGACACGTCACAGGCAGCGGCTCTCACCTGGCCGTTTATTCGGTGTTTACACATTAAAATGAACCGGTTTCTCTCCAGGTGCGGCAAAGTCAAATCTAACAGGTGGCAAGAAACACAAGGGGACCGCCGCGCGCGCGCGCTCCCGCTGCAGTGAAATTTTTGCCAACCGGGGCAGATAGGTGAGGATACTTACACCAGCTGCTCCCGGTACGACCGAGCAGCTCCCCCTTCTCCGAGTCCCACAGGAACTTCTTCCAACCGCCGTCGTCTTTGTTCGAAGGCATCGTGACTTACTCCCGTTAACGCGGTCCTGCGGTGTGTGTTCGGCGGAACTCCCCTCCGTGCGTCTACCGCGTCCAGCAAGTCGCAGAGGTATCCAGCTGCTGCTGCAGGAAGGCTCCCGAATATAAACCGTCCGTTCCCCGACTCCGCCCGAAACTCTCCACAAGTTACCTAGTAGGAGGGAGGGACGGCGGCGGCTAATTAGCGAGCGGAGAGAACTGTGCGTAGCTGTGACGTCACGAAGACGGACAGAGAGCCTATAGAGGCAGAGGCGGTTAACGGCATGTATATGAGAACTGAACTGGAGAGAGAGCTTTGTCTGCGTGTGTGTGTGTGTGTGTGTGTGTGTGTGTGTGTGTGATCTTACACACACACACACACACACACACACACACACACTTCTAATACTGCAGTCCTGTATGAACCCCCCAATGTCCAGTTTGCATTAGACCAACTGCAGACTGAGACCAGTCCTGTATAAACCACTTTTCATTCACACTGCCGCAGAGACAAAATTCTGACTGCAAATCCTGATGAAGCCCCCCCCCCCCCCCCCCCCAGAACATTTTCAGGACATACATCCATGTGGTGGGTGTGGGGAGTGTCACAGTGAGAAGGGAGCTGAGGGCGGTGTCATCTTTACATCAGGTTGAATCTGACTCTGGACTCGGTGCCAGACCAGCAGGAAGTTGGTGATGGTTTAGTGAGCGCAGCCTCTTAAGGTGGTTCGGTCACGTCGTTGTCTGTCAGTGAGGCGTACAGGTATAGTTACACACACACACAGGACAGACTACAGTGCTGCAGCCTGTAATTGTGACTCTTCCAAAACAGTGATTATGCTGATCACTTCATCCCCTCACTGACGGAGCAGCGGCATGTGTGTGTGTTCCCACTCTGACTCTGTGGGTGTCCTGTGTTGTTGTGTGCAGCAGACCCCTCCTCACAGCCCCCCCTCACACCACAGGGATAATAAGCTCTGGTTACACAGCATTGCCAAGTACACACACATGGCTGAAACGCGTATATATATCCTCTCTAAAGCGAGGCCCCAAGGGCATTTCACTGCCAGGGCCAGGGGCCACACCACGACCCAGTTTTCTATCTGAGCTCAAAATAAGAAGCTTTTCGTTTATGCTGTGTTAAAGGACTGAACCTCAAAAACAAATACACACACACACACACACTTCGACTTCACACTCTCATCCGGCCGTGTGCGCTGTGTGTAATGGGTGTGTTCATGCATGCGTGTGTGTAATCGCTCAGCAATGTGCTGCCATCTGTGTTTCTTGAGCTGTGTGCATTTGTTTGAATGTAAACACGTGTGTGTAGGTGGGATGGGTCAGGATTACACACATGGGGGCTCTGACTTTTGAATATCACCTCAAGGTCGAGGTGAATCAGATCTCTGATGTGGAGCGGTAGAATGTGACTCCACCATGGAGGAAAGACCTCGTCCCGTCTCTCCACATGTCCTCAGACCACTTAAAATACCCCTGACCCCTAACTCTAACTGTGACTCGGACTCGGACTCTGACTCTGACTATAACTCTGACTCGGACTCTGTCTCTGACTCTGACTCTAACTCGGACTCTGTCTCTGACTCTGACTCTGTCTCTGACTCTGACTCTAACTCGGACTCTGTCTCTGACTCTGACTCTGTCTCTGACTCTGACTCTAACTCGGACTCTGTCTCTGACTCTGACTCTGACTCTGACTCTGACTCTAACTCGGACTCTGACTCGGACTCTGTCTCTGACTCTGTCTCTGACTCTGTCTCTGTCTCTGTCTCTGTCTCTGACTCTGACTCTGACTCTGACTCTGACTCTATCTCTATCTCTATCTCGGACTCGGACTCGAACTTGGACTCTAGCTCTGTCTCTGTCTCCGTCTCCGACTCCGACTCCGACTCTGACTCTGACTCTGACTCGGACTCTGTCTCTGACTCTGACTCTGTCTCTGACTCTGTCTCTGTCTCTGACTCGGACTCTGTCTCTGACTCTGACTCTGACTCTGACTCTGTCTCTGACTCGGACTCTGTCTCTGACTCTGTCTCTGACTCTGTCTCTGACTCTGTCTCTGACTCTGACTCTGACTTTGTCTCTGACTCTGAATCTGTCACTGTCTCTGTCTCTGACTCTGTCTCTGACTCTGACTCTGACTCTGTCTCCGACTCTGACTCTGACACACTTCTTTCTTGAGACCCACACAGTTACGAAACAGTTCATCTCACATCTGAACACTCTAACAGAGTCAACCTTGTCTTCTGCAGCTGACCAAAACTTCTCCTCCACATCACTCGTGTCCTCATTTCAATACACCTGATGACTGATCCATCTCTGCCAACGCTCTGCACACATGGTCAGACATCCTGAATTCATTGACCTCTGGTCATGTGACTGTAGGTCATGACCTCTCCACCTCCACGAGAAAAAGAATTCCTCTGTGGGGCCGAGAGTGCCACGCCTTGCTGGGATGTAATGGAAACCAGTCTGTGACTGGAAGAGAACAAGGAGGGAGGGAACAAGTCTTTCACAGAGGTCATCAAGGAATGAACTGAGGCACTTATTTGATCTATTTGTAGACATAGAAGTAGCAAAATGAACCAGCTCACAGTCTGATTTACAGTCTTTGTGTTTTTTGAATAGATTTAGAACATAAATGTGACAGTTTTACAGCGGCATGGTTAAAATAGCCTGAAAATACACTGAAGTTTGGTGGAGGCTCAGTCTGAGCGAGAAGACAGAAAAGTTCTCCACAGTTTAGACCTCAGTGACTGCTGTTGTGACGGTAAGGAGTTGATGATGATGATGATGATGAGTCACCATCATTTATACAAAAGGTGCAGAAGTATTTCCCATAGCTGGAGATCATGTGAGAGTTCAGAGTTCACCAGGAGCAGGTTTTATTTAGAGCTCCACCTCAGTCCAGACAAGATGAGACTAATTCCTGTAATTACTGCTGTCTCTGTGCCCTGATCCTGATCCAGACCTGGTCATAATCTGCAGCTACAACACTCACTTCCTGTGTTTGTATGTACCTGTGCAGGTGTCCAGGGTTAGAGTTAATTCTTTAATGATACAGCCTGGTGTCTGACAGCGACCACACCCTCTGTCAGCCTGTGTACACAATAAACATGTGTACGGTGAGAGGGTGAATGGGAGGAGGGTAGACTCAAGGTGAGAGTGAGGCTTTCTGTGTGAGGCTTTTCACAGGTCACCGGTTAGTGTGGATTCACATACCGGTTTCAGTGTCTGATCATCATCACCTCCTCGTTAATGGTCTTCATGAAACTTTCTCCAGTGTTTCTATAAACCATCTGACATCTGACCCCCCAGAGTATGGGCTTAAATTAGGGTCAAAAAGACTTTTAGCTTGCATAGTGGTAAAGTTTGTAGCTGTAAATCAACCAAAAATAAATCTGCAAAAAAAATTAAAGTTTGTACATGTGTTGTGATGTGTCTGTGTACATAGAGAAGCAGAAGCTTGTATGTAAAACTCAACGCTCAAACCTCCCACGCCGTGTGCGACCCTGAAGTTGCGAGCATGAATTCTGACGATGTCTTTACACCTGAATCTGATTGGACAATGACAGTCCAATCACAACCCATACAGGAATGTAAAATATGACATATATGTCCCTATATGAAGAGTGATGCTGCCATATATGTCATAAGAGGATATATTATTATCACCTCTTCATGATTTTGTGCTTTTCTTCCTAATATTTCAGCCCCATGTTGGAAACTTTAAGTGAAATATAAAACAGGAGGATTTGTCCTGTGAAAACTGACCCGGAGCTGGTCCTCCAGGGTCAAAGAGGTTAATTAGTAATTAATTAAAACAGAGCTGAGGATTATAAAGTCCTGCTACAAGGCTGACCCTAATAACTGCCACATTTCTGCAGCTACACCATGCCGGTGTGTCAGCATCGCTCTGCAGTACTCACCAGGAACATGTATGAGAATAAACTATATGCAATATATTAGCCTCCATGCTAAGCTAGACCACATCCTGATATGTGTGTGATCCGCAGCTCAGTGAGTGTGACTGCAGTTTAAACATATCATGGGGACCTTTGACTGCAGCAGATAACATCGTGTAACGTTCTGCTTCGGTCGTGATGCTGCGGGATTCATCTGCTGAATGACTATGTTCGTTATTATTCTGCGTCTGCTTGAACATATCTGTGTGTGACTGCTGCTATTTTTAAGAGCGAGAGTTTAGATAATAGACAGAATACTCCAGGATCATGTGTCAGGCTTTCACTCTGTCCCTATCTGAGCCGCTGACCTTCACTCTGATGCAGAGAGTCCCGAGCAGCTGTTTATAGGTGAAACACTGAGGAATGTCAGAGTACGTCTTGTTGCAGGAAGCTGGTGTTTTAGCAGCAGAA
>NW_019525403.1:2894166-2900532 GCF_002814215.2 Seriola lalandi dorsalis | reverse complement strand
GGGCTGGATCCAGTGTCAGTGGTTTGTTTTCTGCTTATGCTTATTCTGGTTTGTGACTTATCTTCTCTGTCTGCAGTCTCAGCTTTGAGCCCACTGGTTCTTTAAACAGCTGACTTATATATATTTTAATTTTTAAATTCCCTCCATATGAGCTATACACTGTTATTACACATAGATTTTTTAAAACATGTTTGTTGTTTTAATAAACTTGCATAAATAAATAAAATATATAATGTTAACACATGTTAAAACATAATATTTATATGGTATATATCATATATAATTACATGTGTTCTATGTAAAAATTCATCACATAGATATTTTTAACATATATACAAATTTTACAATAGACATTTCATATATGTTATAAACTTATGTATTCATATATCCAGAGGTTGTATATATATATGATAATAATATATCCCCTTATAGATGGCATATATGGCAACATCACTCTTTATATAGAGACATATATGTCATATATTACATTTTTGTATGGACTGTGATTGGATTGTCATTGTCCAATCAGATTCAGGTGTAGAAACATGGCCAGAATCCATACTAGCATCAGTGCTACTTGCACCCAGGTTTATAGCCATAGATGCTATTTGCATCCAGGACCCCCCTAACCTTCATTACAGATCACATCTGTAACATCTGTTCCAGATGTTAACAGGACACAGATCTAACATAAACACAGGAAGAGGTCTGAGCCTCGTCTGACTCTGCCTCTGTCAGCCTCTCCTTAAAGACCCACAGGTCAATGATTGACTGAGGATAATTATGGAAAGTTTAAATGTCCTCTCTCTGGTTAATGTGTAGAGCTGTGAAAAGAATCTGAACCCATTCATCCAGGACCCAAACTGCTGCAGCCTCACAGTCCATATGTGAACAATACGAAGACAAAGACAAAGACATTCAACATCCAATCACAGAGAAGAGTTCTGATCTAGAAGGAAACTATCTTTACACCTGCTGCAGTCTCAGTGTGTTAACGTGTTCCCTCATCAGCATTAACTCACCCACATAAACCATCCTGCCGCCCCAAATACACTCTCTACAGTGCTAATGTGGATTCATCCGCTGCTGAAAGTAGTCCCTTGTTTCGGAGCAAAATTAGATAAAGCCTACAGTTGTAAAAACCGTGTGTGTAAGTTGTTTTTTAAAGGTTTACATGTTCAGTTGGACTCACAGTGTTTGGAGCCATCAGCATTTAGAGTGGGGAGGTCACAGAGAGCTTGGTTACACACTGACACACTGGCTACATCCACACTACTACGTTTCCATTTTAAAATACTTCTCTATTCCTAAATTCCTCCTGCCATCCACACAACTTTGGAATTTTTGAGCCCTGAAAACAGACACTTTCGGAAATGCTGGGGGCCCCATTTTATTTTGAAAACTATGGGCTTGTGTCTTATTTTGAAAAATCTATCTAGGGGTTGTGTTTTATTTTGAAAAGTCTTGGGTTGTGTTTCATTTTCAAAGCTCTGGGGTTGTGTTCTAGTCTGGATGGACAGAAGCCGAGACCTTCCGAAACAATGACATAGACACCCGCGGTCTCTCCTGATTGGCTCTCATCAGCCTGGACTACCAGTGGTGAGTACAACAGTACAACTAATGTATAACAGAAACCTGCTCTCCTCCATCTCTATTGAATCAACTGGATGTTTTTCTCTGTTTGACTCTGTTATCCAATCCCCCGAGGGCGAAATGTGATGTCACCACAGCGTGAAGGTGGGAACTAGATAGGGCTGCTTACATTTCACCACCTCCTCCTCTGTCGTCCACCTGTGCATTTAAATAAATGAGGAAGACCAGAAGTTTACCCGAGTGATAAACAGTCAAATAAACCACAAACCAAACCCGCCTGAAGCTGTTTGTCTCTCACAGTGACACCACCAGCTTCAGGTGTAGCCGGTGGTCATGTGTCAGTCCAGTCCAGTGTAACTACACCCTCCCATTAAACTTTCATTGTTGTTGCTCTGAACCGTCTCCAGGCTCTGACCGGTCCCCCTTCCTCAGGCTCTTGTGAAACTTTGGTTACAGATTAAGCCACATCTCACTCTTATTTCCCCCCACATCCCACCCCCCCAGGACAAAGTTTACTACTGGCTCCTTCCAATAATTCATGCGATGGTTAATATTTGAGCCACATAGATAACCAGATCTGCAGAATGAGACTCCGGCTCTTTGAACGGGAGCATTTTACAACTGCACAGTCACTACACAGGTTATGAAACCTTTCCAGATAAAGGCTCAGATCTCAGACTCTTCTGTTATGCCGTCAGAGGACTGTGGGTTCAGCAGTTAGCATTGGAGCTAACGACAACTGGGTTCAGTGACTGCAGCAGCATCTCAAGACTGTTGTCCTCAAAGTGCTGTAGTCAGGTCAGAGCTCTGTCTATACTCAACTCTTGGTTCATCCATCTGCGGCTCTTGTTTGAAGCACATTAGACCCAGATTTACTTTAGGAACATTGCAGTAACAAAATGAAGACCTTTTGCTTCTGAATAAATCTGTCTTTGAGCGTGACATGTTTATGATGTGGTTTTAAAGGTTATCATGTGTTTTTTATTGACTGTTCCTACTTGCACCCAGGTGTCTGTAGTATCAATGCAATTAGCACCCAGGTGTAAGTAGCATCAATGCTATTTGCACCCAGCATCAATGCTACTTGCACCCAGGTGTCTGTACCATCAGTGCTACTTGCACGCAGGTGTATGTAGCATCAATGTTATTTACACCCAGCATGCATCAATGCTACTTGCACCCAGGTATAAGTAGCACCAGTGCTATTTGCACCCAGCATCAATGGAACTTGCACCAAGGTGTCTGTAGCATTAGTGCTACTTGCATGCAGGTGTATGTAGCATCAATGTTATTTACACCCAGCATGCATCAATGCTACTTGCACCCAGGTCTAAGTAGCACCAGTGCTATTTGCACCCAGAATCAATGCTACTTGCACACAGGTGTCTGTAGCATCAATGCTACTTAAACCCAGGTGCATGTAGCATCGATACTATTTGCATCTAGGTGTAAGTAGCATCAATGCTATTTGCACCCAGCATCAATGCTACTTGCTCCCAGCTGTCTGTAGCATCAATGCTATTTACACCCAGCATGCATCAATGCTACTTGCATCCAGGTCTAAGTAGCACCAATGTTATTGCACCCAGCATCAATGCTACTTGCACACAGGTGTCTGTAGCATCAATGCTACTTAAACCCAGGTGTCTGCAGCCATCAATGCTATTTGCACCCGAGGTGGAGCCAATGTGGCTTACGCCCAGGTTTTACACCCTCCTGGACCACTTCAATGAGTCATAATGTTGCATCCCCTCCTCTGTGACACCTGCCTGCCGTGAGTGTGTTTTTTGTTATTTTTCTACCTTTGGTAGTGGGGGGTGTGGTCTGCCCTCAAGCAATCACCAGTGCGCCACGCTTCCAGCTGTAGTTATAGTATCTTGTCTTTCAGCCTGCCACCAGAAACCTTACACCTTCTTCCAGCCTCCCCCATCCGGTCTAACCAGCAGACAGCTCACCGCCACTCACCTGCTACCTGTTGAAAATAAAGACTTTCACCTCATCGGCATCTGCCTCTCCGATGTCTGCATGTTGGGTGCAAATAGACAAACTGACGATCTGCTCAACCCACTGGTAAAAATGTTGATTTATGGTGATGGTGATATTACTAAGATTGTGTTAATAGAACTGAATATTCACTGTCAGTCTAATGTTATTCCATTGTATTATTGTATTGTATCAGTTCAGATTTCCCTCTTCCTGGTTGCTTCTACACTAGGAGAAAGTTACAGGAAATATGGTCCACACATTATGATGTTATCCTGTTAGACATTTGTGTCATGATTAGTGTATGAATTCATGAGTTATGTGACCTTACAGTGACCTTGGACTTTGACCTTTGACCTCTCGCCACCAAAATCTAAACAGTTCATCCCTGAGTCCAGGTGAATCTTTTGTACCAAATTCGAAGGAAGAGAAACATAAAGCCTTCTGTCTCACAACAACACAAACATTGAGTGAAGCACAGGTACAGATGTGGACATTGACCACGTCGCCATGACGACAGGGACACAGACACCGCTCCACTGAGACATACAGGGAAAATGATCACACACAGAAACAGAGACAGATTTTGCTTTATTTAAATTTCACTAAATGTCGCTTTTATTTAATTCTTTTTTATTTTGTAAAGAAACTGTTTCCTTTTTCCTGGTGTCACTGTAGCTCTGGACCTGGTGGGACCAGGACTGGGTCATGAAGTCCTGACCTTGACAGTCTCCTCTATGCCTCACACAGGTAAAGCAGGTCCCGGTCCTGGTCCCGGTCTCGGTCCTTCTTTGTGTCTCATATTAACACCTGTTGACAGGTGGAACAGGACTTGAGTGGGGAGTCGACCTGACGCCATGATCATGTCCTTGAAGCACAAGGTGACAGAAACACAACACACCCAGTGACTCTGACCTGCAGTCATAAAAACA
Organism: Seriola lalandi dorsalis; assembly: GCF_002814215.2. Lineage (NCBI taxonomy): Eukaryota > Metazoa > Chordata > Actinopteri > Carangiformes > Carangidae > Seriola > Seriola lalandi. The sequence continues at coordinate 2,896,024 of NW_019525403.1, read as the reverse complement.
CACAACCATTAACAGACTGATAAGAGGGGAGTCAGAGTCCTGCTGCTTCACTCTCAGTCCTGTTTATTACAGCTGTCAATCATCAGTCCGAAAACACACCTTCATAATATCACTTCTTCATCTACCTATAGATAACATCATCATCATCAGCTTCTATTGTGACGACAACAGCACTTGATGTCACGGATCACCGGCAACTCGCACAAACTGTCAACAAAATGTGTTTTTCAGGAGGACAGCGGTCTGCCTCTGGCCCCACCCATCACCTGTCAACCCTCACCTGCTGTCTTCTGCTGCATGTGGTCGGATCAGTCGCCAGGGGAGATAAGACTTTATCAAGCAGAGGGAAATGAGAGAGTTCAATATGAACACAGAGTAAACACACTATAATAATAATAATAATAAATAAGGATAAAATGTAAGTGTTCACACTTTCAATCCAGATCACAGATGAGAAGAGAAACTTTCCTTCTTCAACAAGTGAGTTTAAGAAGCACAGAACATCATCATCTTCAGCATCATCCTCCGCAGTGAATCAGCAAGTAACTGCGGTGAGACATGGACCAGTAACTGTAAAGAGGAACAAGTCTGGATTCTTGGTCTGGAGGGACCAGGACATGTTTAGATGTAAACTCCATAGACCATCTGTGGAGAAACGTGGAGATGACGGCTCACAGACACTTCCTGTCCAGTCTGAATCTGAGATGAACTGATCCAGATCCAGGGTTCAGAGACTCGAGAAGACTGAAGCTAGACCTGCTGCTGAGTCCACAGACCTCCAGGACCAAGATCTAACCGAGTTTACTGTGGTCTGTTATATGATCCCCCTGAAACATTGTGTCTCAGAGCTGGAGACAAACTCTGTTTCTGTCTTTTTCATTTTCGATGCTTTACTTCCTGTTATTATATTAATATTATTTAAAGCACTTCGTGTATGAGATGAGCTGTACAAATTCACAGCTGACCATTTTATCGCAACACCCCTGCTTCAAGTCTGTCCACTCACTTCCTGTCTCTGCCTTCACCATCAAATACTGGCCCAGAGAGACGTTTCATTATCTTATAATAATCTGACTCGGTGTTGTATTGAAGCTGCTGAATCCATCGTGACTGAGAGAAAAGCCACAGGTTCAAATCCCATGGGCCTTAACATGACTTCCTTTTATAAAACAATTCATTTATTGAATTTTCCAAAACAGGAATAAAAGAGAGTAATTACTTGATATGAAATTTAAAAAAAAAGAAATAAAAGAATACCAGATGAGTAAACCCACAGAGGGTTGGTATCTCTTCTTTCAGACAGTTAAAAAAAACCAGGACACTGTGTGGTAATCAATAATTAATAGAGCGGATGGCACCAACAATGTGTTAATCAATAATCAATAGAGCTGATCAGTAACTTCCTGATCAGCTGCTCACTGTAGTTCTTATCAAACGGTGCATTTGTTAGGGACTATTTTCAGTGAAGGATTATCACATGCTGAGGTTTGAACTGTGTTCTGCGGCTGTGAAAGGGTTAATGAGCAGTTAACCTGTGACACGCTGGTTACCTGCGACAGGTGTGTGCGTGGACTCATTAACAGAGCTGTCCTACAGAAGGAGTCACCTTCTGTCTCTGCGTCCCGCCCCCTGCTCACCAACCACTTCCTCCTCGTAACTGCGTCACTGCATCCTCACTACTACACCTGCACAGGGTGCTGAGGGAGTGGGGGGGGGGGGCGAGCTGCCCCCCGCCCACTCCATGTAGGACAGGAGGTCCACACTGACCTCTGGAGGTGTGACATAGAATGCTTCTTTACTGCAAGGCTGTCCCACGGGAGAGGGAAGTAATCTCTGCCCCCCCCCCCCCCCCCCCCCC
>NW_019525403.1:2892542-2894118 GCF_002814215.2 Seriola lalandi dorsalis | reverse complement strand
CCCCCCCGAAGTAGATCACCTGAGTGAGAACCAGGAAGTGAGGACTGCGGCAAACCTGGTGTCCTTCGGGAACTCACCTTCAACTTTAGACTCAGGATTCTTCACAGACCTGAGGGTGGTGCTTATCTGTAAGCAGAGCCACGTTTACAACTCACAGTAACCCCCCCCCCCTTTCAGTGTTCTGCACAGTGTTATTAGTAGCAACAAAACATTTCCATGTACAACAGTGAACACACACAGAGGGACGGGGGGGACAGAGGCAGGGAGAGGATCAGGTTTCCGCTGTGTCCTCCAGATGTCAGCGGTGATGGAAAAGTACCGTCACCTCCAGCGGAGCCTGACATCCTTCTCTGGGAGAAGGGATTATACGATTAGCCTGTCCTACTCTTTCGTTTGCTCTCCTCTGTCTCGTTCTTACGTCGAGCTGCAGAAAAACTGCTGACGGGGACATTCCTTCAGCTGCCGCTGCACGAGCTCCGGCTCTGCACCGGCTCTGCACCGGCTCTGCACCGGCTCTGCAACGGCCCACATCAGGACACAGTCTGATCTGTCATGTTTACACTCAAACCTCACACATGCATTTCACTATGTGCTCAGCTGACTGCCGTCAAACATCTGTGCAACATCTGCCTTTCAGTCACTGGATCCTACACTTCGCATGATGCACTTCAACATTGTGTGTGCTTTTCAAACTCCACACCTCCAGTCTGTAACACTGGTTTCATGTTGTGAATATGAAGTCTTGATGACATCACAATGACATCACCTGGGTTGTTTCCTCACACTTCCACACAGGATGAGCTGAGAGGAGCCGCCATGATAAATAAAGTGTCCCTTTAAGTAAGGGTTCAAACCTTCTCCTTCAGTTTACTGATGAAGACCATGAGATGTTTCTGAAAGCTCTGGAGGCAGCTGAGGATGAGGATATCAGCTGAGGATGTGTTCGTCTTCATCTGTGACTCAGATGAAGATCAGATCAGATTTCATGACTATCTGGAGGTCTGGAAGTATGGAGGTCTGGAGGTCTGGATGTTGGTCTGGAGGTCTGGAGGTCTGGAGGATTCAGGTCCTCTTGATATAACCTCTTGGTTTCAGCCTCTGTGTTCATAATGTCCACAAAGGATTTAAAAGGCCCCTGGCTCTCAGTCATGGGCCCCATGCTGCACTTCCGGAGCCACAGATCTCTGTAAGCCCCTGGTGACCACAGTGAGGAGGCCTCTTGTTGCTATGGTTACAGTCACAGCAGAGCAGGGGAGGATGCTACCAGAAGAGGTTCAGCAGGTTCACTGGTGTATATGAGATTGAGTTGTTCACACAGTGTTATCAGAGGAGAGTCCTGCCACCTGGTGAGCGTCAGACTGAACTGACATCAGCTGGAAGCGGCGCAGACTGATCTCAGATCTGCTTCATAAACTCTTCTATGAATTAAAAACTGCTCATGTCCAGTGCAGTAGAGGGCAGTGCGGCGATCCACCATTAAACACGTAAGAAGAAGAAGAAGAAGAAGAAGAGCAGCACCATCCTTCATTGACACCAGGAAACAGTGTCCTTGAAGTCACTGCAGCTTCAGAGCGGG
>NW_019525403.1:2858042-2892235 GCF_002814215.2 Seriola lalandi dorsalis | reverse complement strand
GGGGGGGTGTACCAGAGCAGAAAAGCTGGTACTGATCTGTTTAAAGAGACAGGACGACTGTATTAACTTCTAATATATGAAAGATGATAATGACAGAGAGACTCAGGTATGATGACATGTGAGATATGAGATACTGCAGTCATCGGCGTGAGGAAGATGAGGATGATGAAGAGTCAGTAGCTGCAGTGTCTTTGTGTGATAATCCTGGAGAGATGGAAACATGGGGACAGGGAGACATGGAAACATGGCAACTGCTGTAGGATAGATAGATAGATAGATAGATAGATAGATAGATAGATAGATAGATAATAATAATAATAATACATTTTATTTAAAGGCGCCTTTTTTGGCACACAAGGACACTGTACACAGTAACACAATAGATAGATAGATAGATAGATAGATAGATACTTTATTTATACCCTAGGGGAAATTCATGTAAAACTGCTGTAAAACAAGAAGAAGAAGAAGAAGAAGAAAAACAAGAAGAAGAAGAAAAACAAGAAAGACAAGAAGAACAAGGATGTAATATAACAGCTACTGACAGGATAAGGAAACAGGGTGTATTTATGTATTCATTTATTTAAATCAGTATTCAGATGATTTAATGCATTGATTCCACCGAAACACTAGGTGGCGGTAATCATCTGTACAGCTGGTCTGCGACTCGCTAAGAAACACAGAAGAAGAAGCAGCAGCAGAAGAAGAAGAAGAGGAGGCATAATAGGCCCCCTCTCTGTCGTAATGATCTGGACACAGAGACAGTAAACGTGTACAACAAAAATAATCAGTATTTAGTTGTAGTGTAGAGTCAGATCCAACATGGACGTCTCTCTTTATCTGGCCGCTGCCGCTCTGCTCGTCGTCCTCATCGTGTTCGTGTTGAAGGTCCGGAGGAAAACACAGGAAGGTGCGACTGAACTTATGCTAGCTGTTAGCATCGTTTATTTAGCTGCTGCTTTAACACAGAGTCTGTCATACTCATTGACCTGGAGGCGTCAGAGGTCAGACACAATATGAATATAACATCAGTGAATGTCTCAGCAGTGAAGGAACTAGCGACGGTTAAAGCTGACTCAGCTTAACTCAGCTTGACTACGTCACTTCTCACCTGTCACACATCTGGAACTTCCCTCCAGACATGGAACCACTAAAACTAATGTAACCGAGTCCTGCTTAGGGTTGCAAAGGGGCGGACAATTTCTGGTAAAATTCCGGTAAATTTCCATGGGAAGTTACGCTTGGGAATTTTGGGAATTAATGGGAATTTAGGGGAACTAACTGGGAATATATTATATATATATATATTATATATGTTTATTCCACAGGCTCAAATGTGTGCCTTCAATAGTCTCTGTGCTTCAGGCTCAAAAGTGTGGTCCAGTCTTCTAGAAATCTTCTGTACATGTGATGGAGGCGTGCACGGTGCCAGTAGGGGGCGTGGTCTCGTTAGCCATGCAGTAAGCAGTGTGCTCTGTGCATGTGATTGAGGAATGGCATGGATCTTCAAGTGTATCTGAATGGCATCTGTTTGTTTTAGTCAAGATTATGCTAAAATATACTTTCCTCAACTATATTTAAGTTCCCTATGAAGAGCCAACCTTCAATTTGGAAAATTCCCAGTTTATTCCCATAAATTCCCATGGAAAGTTTCAAATTTGGAAAATTCCCAGAATTTTGCAACCCTAGTCCTGCTCCGTGTTGTATTCAGTTTTAAACGTGGATTTCGTCCATTATTAAAAGCCTGGTTGTTCTCAGGCTGTAGATACTGATGTGAAGTGGTTCTGTTTACCTGCATGTTAACCACAGGAATCAGTGTGTAGAACAGTGACAGCGGTCTGTTGTATTGTGTGCTCAGCTGACCAGGAGCAGCGGCGGGATGTGGTCCGGGCGGCGGGGCCTCCTCCGCAGGCAGCAGAGGAGCGAGGAGCCGGGATGCCCCGCAGGAGGAGGAACATGGCGGCGGTGATGGCCAACAGACGACCACAGAGAGAGGCTGTGGAACACGGTAAACGCTATCACCTGAGACTGGGGCCAGACCAGGACCCAGATCAGGACTACAGAGTTCTCGCATGTCCTGGAAAACACAGACTTTCCAGTTTGTGGAAAACTGAAACAGAAATTTACCAAACTCAGTAAAAAAAAAAACAAACAACAGATGTTGGTCTTGTGACATAAAGATGTGTTATCGATTCCAGAGGAGGAAGACGTGGATGAAGAAGAGCAGGAGCAGAACTTCCAGCCGACAGCGAGGGTCGGAGCCAAGAAGCAGAAGAAGCTGGAGGAGAAACAGGCCAAGAAAGCCCAGAGAGAGGTGAGGAAGAGAGTCCGCTCTCTGCTCTGAGCTGAGAGTTCGTTCTCCCACAATGCATCGCTGTTGAAGTTAACTGTGTGCTGTGTCGTTTGCAGGCGGAGATGGAGGAGAGGGAGGAGAGGAAGAGGATGCAGGAGCTCAGAGAGCAGGAGAGACGGCAGGAGGATGAGAGGGAGCGGTTGCAGGAGCAGAAACAGGTCTCACTCTCTCACAACCTCCCCCCTCGCCATGAGGGCGAGCGAGGAGACGCTGACGCTGTGCTGTTTGTTTAGGAGGAGGAGGAGCGCAGAGCCAAGGAAGAGCAAGAGAAACGGGAGGAGGAGGAGTACTTAAGACTCAAGGCCTCGTTCATCATTGAAGACCAGGGAGAGGAGGAGCAGCTCAGTGAGGACCAGGTCAGATCAGTCTAGATCCAGATCCAGTTCTATCTCTGCCCTTTAATGGATTAAACTAATGTCTGTGTTCTTGACTTCAGTCTCGAAACATGCTGCAAGAATTCATCCAGCACATTGAGGTGAGACTGAGACCCCCACACATCCAGACTCTACTGGACTACATGATCTCAGGGTCTGACTCAAGTGTCCCTTTGTCCTGCAGAGCTCTAAGGTGGTTCTCCTGGAGGACTTGGCCTCCCACTTTGGGATGAGGACTCAGGATGCCATTGCCAGACTGCAGGACCTGTTAGCTGAAGGCTCCCTCACAGGTCAGTGAGACCAGGGCTGGGGTTGGTGGAGTTGCTAACGATGCTAGCTGTTAATTACGAACTGCTGAGGCTGCTCACTGCTGAAAAAAACACGTGAAACATCAGTCATGTGATTTCAAACTTACCTTGTAGTTTCACTCTAACGTGTTGCTGAACATTGCTCTATATTGTTGCTGTGATTCCTGCAGGAGTGATCGACGACAGAGGGAAGTTCATCTCCATCACTCCAGAGGAGCTGGACTCTGTGGCTCACTTCATCAGACAGAGAGGCAGAGTCTCCATCACTGAACTGGCTCAGGCTAGTAACTCTCTCATCAACCTGACACCTGAGGCCCGCAGCACCGCCTGAAAGACCCCAGACCACCGCAGGACGCCCAGACCTCGGTCACCATAAGACTGCTGGAGAATAATCTGAACCCAGAACTGTGTCTCGTAGTGTTTGTTCTTTTAAAATACAGACCTGATCACGTTTCAGGACCCTGTGCTCAGACCAGGACTTCAGTTTGATTCGTGTCAAAGTTGATTGTTAAACTCCATCAACCATCAAAATGAAAAACAAACAGTTTTGATTCCCGTTGTCGTCTTTTCTCTGTTTGTTTCATGTCACGCGACCTTTGTGGTGGTTGTCATAGTTACAGTGAGGATAACACGGACTAGCTCGACGTCTACACCTACACACTGAGCCCTGACCTCCAGCTGATCCGGGTCATCAGTGTCTACAGAAGAGAGAGAAACTGTTACCTTTTAATATAACTTCATTTAATTAGATGAAGAGTCAGATATTAACACAGTTGCTTCATTTAGACCCTTTCTCCATCAATCCATCCATTCATTCATGGTTTCAAATCTGTGGTTTTAATTCACACGCAGTTACGTTAGGGTTAGTCTGTCATCACACACCAAATATCTGGAACATTTACAACTAATCAACATGTAATTAACAGAAGTTTTATAAAAGTCTCTGAAATCCAGAGTCCATCTCAGCTGGACCTGTCCTGGTCTTTATCATGGACCCTCTGTCCCCTCTGAGTCTGTTTTCCCTCAGTGATCTCCCATGTCGACGTGGCTCCCCGGTCCTGAGAACACATCAGTGCAAACTAGCATTAGCATTAGCATTAGCATGGAGCTGCTATCTCAGTATTCCCACAATAGATGTGATACCTGTATGAGAACGCCCAGTGGGGCCAAGTCACTCCTGAGGGAGTCACAGGCTCTGAGGAGGAGGGCTCCGTCTGTGGGGGGTCCAATCTTTCTCGGGGTTCCGTCGGTTCGATCCTTCAGTTGCCCAAGGGCAAAAGCTCGGACTTCGGTCCTGAAGTGAGTCATCTGCTCCACCACGGCCTGCAGACGGCCGCCACTGCTCAGCAGGTCGGCCTGCTGCAGTTCAGAGGAGACAGGTGTTAGCTAGCGACAGGTAACAACAGGTGAGACAAATCATCTTCTTACCTGGCTGTGCAGCAGATCAATCCCAAACACATCCAGCACATCCGTCAGGTATCTCACCATGGCTCCAAACACTGCAGGGCTGCGAGCCGCTCCGCCACTCTGAGCACACACACACACACACATGTAGGATTAGAGTGTAGTTCCACCTGCAGGATCACGTGCAGTAAGAGTCGGTGAGTTACCGTAGAAACGGGCTGCAGTTGGCGGTTTCCATGGTAAACCATGTTCATCAGAGCGCCGAGGGCTCTCGGCGTATCAAAGTCGTCTGCCAGAGCTGTCAGCACACTGGATTTAGTCTCAGCCAAACTGAGGAAGACACGCCCCCTCAGTCAGATGACACACAGGTAAAAAGAGAGAGAGAGAGAGAGAGAGAGAAGAAGGCGACTACCTGTCCCACAGAGCAGCTTCCTGTACAGGTGAACACTGCAGCTGACCGGTCATGTAGGCCTGAGCAGTGTGGATGAAGGTGGAGATGGTTCCCAGAGAGGAGCAAGCTGCCACCATGCTGCTGTCGCTGTAGTCTATGGCTGTGGAGACCAGACCCACAATGCATCAGGAGACAGGGAGGCTGTAGTGTGCCCTGGGTTAATTAAAATACTGGACAAACAATTAGTAAGATAATGAATTAAATTTGAATCTTATTTAAGATCCAGAATTGAGAATTCTGAGATTTAAATCACAATTTTGAGATTACAATCAGAATTTTGTCAGAGTTTAAACTCAGAATTCTGAGTATGTGGCCCTAATCCTCTCCCATAATATTGTAATATTCTGTGTTGTGTTTATTATTTGGTTTGTTTCGTGTGACTTTGTGTTTTAAATCTTCTGGTTATTTATGTGTGTATATTTTTGTTCAATAATCGATTTTTCTCACCTGATCTGTATTTAGTCGAGAGACAGAACATCCTGAACTCGTTGACAGAGTAAGACTGAAGGAAATCCTGATGGAGGACAAATAAAAAACACATGAATTCACTGATTTTGTCACGACTTTGTCTTCAACTGTTGAATTTCATTGTCTATGTCTTGTTTCACCCGCTAAGTGAAAGTCCTGTAGCTTATTTAAGTGTCACGGAGAGATAAACTTGTATGTGAGCAGGTGAGTGACTGTACCTTGATGGTGATGTAGTTCTTCAGAGACTTAGACATTTTCTCTGAGCTGCCCTTCAGGTGTAAGTGACCTGGAAACAACAACAACCAATCAGGTGAAGAGAAACGCTTCTATCTGTATAAATATCAATATCAAATCAATACTGTGTCTGCCCCCCAGTCCTGTTACCAGTCCGGTTATAGCAACGTCCAAAGGCGAAGTTCAACAAGGTGAAATGTACAACAATATGATCACATGACTGGAATAAAAATATTATTTCCATGTCTAAATATAATTTCTATTAAAGCCAGACTAAAGATTTATTGTAAATAACTGCATGAATTATCATTACGTTTTAGTATTTTCGCTTTTTTGTCTGATGATGAACAAACTGTTATGAACATGTGACGCAGATAAAACAGTTAAAGATAATGTCCAGGATCCTGTGTGAATGATGACTTAGTTTTTCCAGTGATTTGATTGGTCAGTAGTTTGGCTGTTGACAGGTTTTGATGTGATTCTCTGAAGTTAACCTGCGCCGGAGCAGGTTAGGAGTTCCCATGGTGATTTACCCTGGTAACGAGTGAACCACCGTTTTAGGACTGAAAACCCAGAGTTAAACCTGAAGTTGCCTCAATAAACTCAAATCCTGCTTCATAGCACAGGCCTCAGGTGTAGCCGATTCTTTCAGGAGTAAATACAGGTGTGATGGAGGGTTTACCTGAGTGCAGGAAGTAGTTAGCCCACTGTCCACACTGGTGATAGGCCTCACTCTGAGCCACCTCGTTCTCATGGTGAGGGAAGGCCAGGTCGATGCCTCCAGAGTGGATGTCCAGCTGACTGCCAAACACACAGCTGCAACCAGCACACACACACACACACACACACACACACACACAGTCTGAGAAGCAGCAACTATACTAAGAATTCTAGATTATCAATAAATGAATGATCCTGAATCCAGACCTGGCGACGGTAGAGCACTCGATGTGCCATCCAGGTCTTCCTCTGCCCCACGGGGACTCCCAGTACGGCTCCTCGGGCTTGGACCGCTTCCACAGAGCGAAGTCCCTGGAGTCCCGTTTGCTGGAGCCGCCTGGAGGAGGATGTAGGTTGTGGTCCATTAGCCAGGCTCACGCTCACCCTACCTCACTCAGTATGCGAGGGTCTCACTTTAAAGAAGAACACCAGATTACTAGTACCGACCGGGTTCTCCCTGAGAGTCCACAGCTCCCACGAACTTGCCGTACCGATCCCCGATGGACTGAATGTCAAAGTACACGTCACCTGTAACCACAGCAGACCATAGATGATCACCCAGCTGCTACACGTGTCACCTGCGGGTGTGTCAGTGCGTCAGGTACACTCACCTTCCTCAGTGGAGTAGGCGTGTCCGTTCCTGATGATCCCTTTAATGAAGGAGATGATGTGGTGAACGTTTTCAGTGACTCTCAGGTAGACCACAGGAGGAACCACCTCAAACACAACAACACGAAGACCTGTTTACAGGATTCAGGATCATAGAGAGTCCACATGACAACGCAGATCCGGGGAGTCTGGACTCAGAGCTCAGACTGAAGGAGTCTGGACTCAGGACTCATACTCTACTTGAATAGAATTAGTTCTATCAGATAATCAATACATTAATATATAATCAATGACCTGAGGACAGACCTTTAATGACAGCATGTCCCTCTTGAACTCGTCCTCATACAGTCTGGCGATCATGGTTGGAGACACGTTCTCCTACAGAGACAGAGACAGTTTTATAAATCAAATCAGTCCTGATCAATTTATCACTGATAATCGATCTCACCTCCAAGCCTCTCCTGATGATCTTATCATCGATATCTGTGATCACCATTGCGTGGATCACTGTGACTCCGAACATCCGGGAGAGAATCCTCTGCAGGAGGTCAAACCTGACGTACGAGCTGCGACAGGACACAGGTGAGGTTACACACACACACCTCTACAGTGTTCGGCTTGTACCTGACACAGGTGTGTTTCTGTCTTTACCATGCGTGACCCAGGTGGGCGTGATCGTAGACAGTGGGTCCACAGCTGTACCTGAAAGACAGCACATGTACAACACTGTGAGGTTGTTGTTACACCTGTATAAAGGTGACGTTACAATGAGTGTGTCGTACCAGGTAGCCACGCCCTCTCTTGCAAGAATGAGCGGCTCTTTCTGTTTGGTCAGACTATTGAAGGTCTTCAACCCGGTGTCGAACCCGCTGGGTTTGGTCCATGTCTTCCCTGAAACCCCGCAGCAGGACCTGTGTGATCCGGCTCCGACGGTGTAGATTAGCCGGGCTCTGTTGAGGAGCTTAGCCCTCCAGACCACCGTCCTCACCGGGCTCCTCCACATCCCGAGAACACGCTTAGCCTAGCCGCTCGGTTAGTTGACACTTGTAGTCTTAGCAGCTTCTTCTTCTTCTTTGGTGTTTTACGGCAGTTGGCATCCAGTGTTGCATTACCGCCACATACAGTTTACTCTCCCTCAATATCCATTCATTACAAATCCATTTTCCAGTTCCGGTGTTAGCAAACAACCTCCAGTGTTAGCAAACAACCTCCAGTGTTAGCAAACAACTGAATGTTAAATAAACTACGCGCTGCTTCCACACGTTCCTGTCACCTCCGGACTTCTCGCGATAGTCTGATACCGGAAGTGTTCTCGCGTATCATGTGACTTCTTGCTGGCTGTGCTACTGTGCTTTAGCAGCTATGTCAAAATAAATACACGCTAATTGAGAGCGGACAGTTTAAGACGGAACTGACGGTTCATCCCTAGAGGAGCGGACAGGATGCAGAACGTGATCAACACGGTGAAGGGCACCGCGCTTGGAGTGGCCGAGTTCCTCACCCCGGTGCTGAAGGTAAACTTCCACTGCTGGAGCTAGCTTGTTGATAGGTGGTGGCTAGTATGAGATGTCGTAAACACACGAACAGATGACCACAGGTGTACAGTTCCTCCCAGTAACGTGCTCTACAGGGTTCAATCGTGTCAGTGTTAGCTAAAGCAATAAGCAGATAGGAGCTAATCATCGATTATCGATTCATTTTACACAGCTGCGTTATTGCTAATGTTCCCCTCTGATTCAGTTTTGGTTTTGTTATTGATCACAGGAATCTAAATTCAAAGAGACTGGAGTCATCACACCTGAGGAGGTATTATGTATATCATATATATGAATATATATTACATATATAAATACTCAGCCTGTTTGATTGTGCAGCTCAAACCTCTGTGTGTCTCAGTTTGTAGCAGCTGGAGATCACCTGGTTCACCACTGCCCTACGTGGAAATGGTGAGTGTCCACACACAGATATTAACTCTCCATGGTCAGATCACATGACAGGTTATTGATATCAGCTCGGATATTGATACCTTGATTATTTTTTTCAATACAATCCATTTTAACAAAAATAAAATTACAGTACACATATTAGTTTTGCTTTTACTTTTATTTTGAAGCCCTGTCTCTCCGTCTCTGCATGTGTATAATGCTGCAATATCATAACTGATCTCAGAACAGTATAAGCTTCAGTTCTTGTCAACGGGACACGCCCATCAAAACGACAGTAATTACACTCACAATATTTGACTTTAATAACTTTACAATGCAAATGATTTATGTGAGTCTGACACTTGAAGACTGTTCTTACTTTCACCTGCTGAAACTTTCTCTGAAATGAAATATATTTACATATTTATAGATTCTGGTAGATTGATATATGATCACATGATGCATATTAAGTGAATAATTTATGATTTTTACGTCATTTGTGTGTCGAAAGAATGAATTCAAATTTAGTACAAACATACACCTGGACTCAAAGATGAACTGGGTCAAAGGTCAAAATACTCAAGAATTCATCCTAACAATTTAACTCAAATGTCTATAAGGATTAAAATGATGAAGTGATGACGTTTTATATCCAAAAGGTCAAAGGTCGACTTCACTCTGACATCATAATGTTGTGCAAAAACACTTCAGGGGCCAGTTGCACAAAACACCTTAAGTTCAGATTTTCCTTAAAGTCTTTCACATTGTTCAGCTCTAAAATAAAACAGATATGAAAACAAACCTAGAACAGTTTATGAAACATAATATTAAAGTCATATTAAGAGCTTTCAGTGATAGTATGATAAGAAATATAAAAGATAACATATTGTTATGTTTCTGATTTCCTCTGTGTTCAGGGCCACAGGGGAAGAGGTGAAGGTGAAGCCGTATCTGCCTCAGGATAAACAGTTTCTGCTGACGCGCAACGGTGAGATTCCTTTATTATCTGTGACCATTAACAGCTCCTCCATGAATTCAACAGTTCTCCTGCATTTAATCCATTATATCTGTGTGTTTATGCTGTTTTCTTACTTGCTTTTTGCCTCTATTTTCAAACGTCTTTTATTTTCTGTCCCTTTAATTTACATGCTACTGGCTACATGTCTTTAAATGAAAGAAAACCTTTTTAAATCACAGTGTTGGTGAAAAATAACTTGACATTAATGTTGAGATGGAATATATGAAACATGATAAATGTAAATAATGAAATGCAAGACTTAATGGTCCTGTAATCGTTTTGCAGCTCAGTTTTTAAGGATTTGATCTATTAGCTCATTTTGTAACTTCTAGTGAACTTCCTGTTTCAGTTGTCAGAACTTTTTAAACATCCTGTACATTTATTTTGACACCAATAAAAATAGATTATTTTAGGAAAAACCTATATTATGTCTTTGTGATATCAAACCCTTATTACAGGGTCACCACTGAACTCTGAACTTCCTGTTTTGTGTGTCTTACCCTCCTCTGTGTGTGTGTGTGTGTGTGTGTGTGTGTGTGCGTGCACTCTGAAGTTCCCTGTTACAAGCGCTGTAAACAGATGGAGTATTCAGACGAGCTGGAGGCCATCATAGAGGAGGACGATGGGGACGGGGGCTGGGTGGACACTTACCACAACTCAGGTCAGACACTCTCAGTGTCCACACACTGCAGTCGTCCTGATCCTGTCAGTGTCAGACACCTGTGTGTGTGTGTGTGTGTGTGTGAGACTGACATCAGGAAGGGATAGAACCTAATTATATTTCAGTATAAAATTTGACTCCATAATATTATACTGAAATGATTTTGAATTGAAACGATTTAATTAAGACCGTTTCTTGACACTTTCAGAAGAAAATAACTCTCACAGTGTTTTAATGTAACAGATTCATTGGGAATAAACATGAGAGACATTAACACGTGTGAAGAAACAACTAAGGTAATTTGAATGTGTTCCTGCAGGTGTGTTAGGAGTCACAGACGCTGTACAAGAAATTTCACTGGATAATAATAAGGTAAGTTTCCTGTATGTTTGATTATGATGTGAAATCCAAACAGTTGTATCAGACCTGCTCAGGTTCAGAGGAGCAGGGTTGCTTTTGACCATGTCCCATGGTCTTCTTCAGCAGGTTTAATGTCCCTCCTCAGGTTCATAAAAACAACGTTTGGATTGTTAATGTTTAAAATCAACCTTTTTAATCTGGAATTCCCTTCAGGACAAGAATATGAACGCCACATCTGCATCACCTGATGATGATGACGATGAAGATGACGATGAAGATGGAGAAGCAGCAGATATGGAAGGTACTGATGTGGTAGCAGTGGTTGTTTAACCTCCTCACAGACCTGCAGTGTAGCTGACGGTGTCCCTGTCCTTTTCAGAGTACGAGGAGAGCGGCCTGCTGGAGACGGATGAGGTGATGCACACAGCTACGAACCTATAAACCTACACGGATTCACAGCTACAAAGCTACAGAGCTTCATGGCTACACCAATCCACAGCTACACATTTATCATGTGATCTAATATCAACAATCATTGGTCCAGCTGCTGACACCTCTGTCCCGTCTGTAGGCGACGCTGGACACCAGTAAGATGGTAGAAGCTAAAGTTAAAGCAGAGCCCGGGAGTGAAGACGCCATCCTTCAGACCAGAACCTACGACCTGTACATCACCTACGACAAGTACTACCAGACCCCCCGACTCTGGCTCTTTGGATATGATGAGGTATGGAGCTGAGGACCGTTCACGCTCAGTAGAAACATGGAGGGGTTTAAGACCTACTACAATTATAGAACTCCACTTGTTTGATACAGAATGACATAGAGTTGATATTCTTTACAAAGTCACTGAGGCCCCTTTTCCACCACAATTTGCTTTTCCATGGGCTAGAGAGCCACAACAGTTATGTCATGATGTCAGTTCATACTAGGGCTGGGACGATTATCCGACGTAATCGACGTTGTCGATTATAAAAATTATTCGACGTGGAATTTTAGCGTCGACGCGTCGCGTAAAACCACACGGTAAATGTTCATAGAACAAAACCGGAACTTTCTAATGGGACCGTTTATATCCATCGTCTTTGGTTTACCCGGATACAAGCGCAGCGCACGGGCTGGGATTGTTATATTAAATGACTAACCGGAAAATAATTGCAATAAAATTACTGTTAGGTTAATATAAAAAATGATCGTTAGATTAGTCGAAATAAACGAAATATAATCGCTAGATTAATCGTTTAAAGATTAATCGTTTGGGACAGCCCTAGTTCATACGTCTCCATTTTCTCAGCAACGCTCGCGCCTAGCAACAACAACGGCAGATCACATTGTAGCGTTGCGAGCCTACATTGGTATCCAAACACAGCTGGTCCGACGTCATATTTCGTGTGCGATACCACTTGCTTTTTAAAAAATGGCGGTCATCAACTTTTGGTTGGTCTCGTAGGACGCAGTAACCCCGCCCCCAGCCCCTGACGTAAGCGGTTCTTCGTTCTAGACCTGTTCTTTGTCTGTCGAAACAAGAAAAACCGGTTCCAACTTTGGCACTGGCTCTGAACCAGCCCCAGAACTGCGTTGATGAGAAAGGGGGTAATAGACAGCACTAAAGCTGATGTGGTGTCTCTAGGACAGACAGCCCCTGACTGTGGAGCAGATGTACGAGGACATCAGCCAGGACCACGTGAAGAAGACGGTCACCATAGAGAACCACCCCCACCTCCCTCCACCCGCCATGTGCTCGGTCCACCCCTGCAGGTGAGACACACTGACCGGTTCGATTTAGATGATGTCATAACTAATATTATTACATTGTTAATCACAAGACAAATGGAGCACTCTGCTGTTCCTGCTGTAGAGAGCAATGTTCCAGAACTTCAAACCTCTGAAGTGACAGTGTTGTGTCATATACTGGTGTTTGATGGTGTGACTGTGCGAATGTCACCTTTACCTCCAGACATGCTGAAGTGATGAAAAAGATCATAGAGACGGTGGCCGAAGGAGGAGGAGAGCTGGGCGTCCACATGTATCCTTTCACTGTGATAACCTGGTTCATGCTTCTTTGACACTTCTGCTTTATTGTGAAGGTTCGGGAGGACTTGGATCCTGTTCTTCTTCTTGTGCTGCTGCACCTGATTCTCTCTATGGCAGAGGAAATGTAAATTGTGTGAAAAGCAGGTGTAGAATAAACAGCAGAAAAAGAGAGAGACTACTAACCCATGTCAAAAAAAGTGAGCTAGAGAAATGCAAATTAAAAGATTTCTTATTACATAGTTATTTATAAGAGCTCTCAGTTCAGTACCACAACACAAGACAGGAGCAGGAAGTGACCTGTGATTCCCTCAGGTCCATCCTGTTTGACTGTTAGAGGTTCACTTCTAAGTGCACTTCTTTTAATGTTACTGGCTCCCCAAAAGCAGAATAGGTTGGTCTTTCACAAGCACTATTGCCAGTAAACAAACGGTTTACATAGAAACTGTTGAATTTTATCGCTGTAAAATCTCTTTCACTGCTGAAAATGCTTTAATGTTTTTCCTCAACTAAGGAAACCTTGTAAGAGATTCTGTGCAACACCCTTAAGTGACTCCCTCAGCTGTAGTACTTCGTATTTGCACCAAGGTCTCCTACTACACTGAAGCTTACTGATGTGCGAGTGACTCTCCACTGGAGTACAGGTCACAGTCTACTGTTCTTAGTTCAGCAGTAGTTTGACTTTCAAAGAGACAGTCCTAGCTGCTTAATGTTTACCTACTTGGCGTAGGGTTTTATGTAGGATGACCTTCCTGACCCAACCTGGGTTCTGGTTAGTTGGGGAATACCAACACCGGCCTCTACTGGAGCTTTAGACTAATACAGATTCTCACCTTATCCCTACTGTTGACAAGGATTCTACTCATTCTACTGGTCATTTACATGTATCGTCGTAGTTTGTGCCAGTTCCCTCCATGTTCCTCTGTTTTCTTTAACTGTGACTTTCAGGTACCTTCTGATTTTCCTCAAGTTCGTTCAGGCCGTCATTCCCACAATAGAATATGATTACACAAGACACTTCACCATGTAGCTTCATCAGTGCTCTGCTTCTGTACATGGGAGAGATCAGAGATTGGATCTGGTCTGCTCTGGTTCCAGCTGTTTTGTGGAGTGTTTGTGTTACTCTGAGACACTTTGTGTGGGTGCAGGACATGGGGAATGTTCAAGGTGTGTGTTAAAGAAACAGTCTGATGCTTTGGGAAACAGGCTTGTTTCCATGAAACCCAGAGTCAGGTAAGGACATGAATAGGTTTGTATTTAACCCACAGAAACATAGAAATGTAAAGACAACACACTTGGATATATTTGTAAGTAGCTAGCTATCTAATAATAGTTTGAGAGACTAACCATATCCTGGACATATCTGTGTACTCGACACACACAGATGAAACCGATCTGTCTCCTCTGACTCCGGGTATGACTGCAGACAAGTCTACGTCCCAAAAGCCGGACTGTACCTCTGCTGTTTCTCTCCAGGTTTAATGTTGTGACCACAATGTGGTGAACTCTCACAAAGTTCTTGTTAAGAAGATTACAAAACTCACCACATTCCACACTTCTCGCTTCTCTGCTTCAAATTTCATTCAATGAATTAACCCCCCGGTCGTGCAAAGCGTCGGTTCGTTGACTTTGTAGGAGTTAGACGGGAGAACAGCCGGAACAGTGACCTTTAGCTCCTGCCTTCACTCTGACAAACACAGAAATAAAAGCTGCATTAAGTGTTTTTATGTTTCATTCATTTTGATGTGTCCAAATGATGAATGTAAGTCCAATACTCACTCTCCTGTCAGCTCTGGTTTTGGCTCTTCAGCTGCTAAATGCTACACTGTGTTCAGCTGCTCGCTGACTGAACCAAAGCAGGTAGAGAACTGTGGCTCTTTAGGACTTTTACTCTGCTGCAGCCTTTAGTCATCTTTTTGTAGACAACAGTTCAGTGTTAAACTACAAATGATATTCAGAAAGATTTGGACAGCTTTTGGTAGCAAATGTATGTACCTTGCTACTTTTATAAAGCCTCTCTGAACTGTTGTACCTGATGGCAGCATTGGTAAAAGCTTCTTTGTTCCCATGTGTATTGCAGTGATTATTATTGCTTCCATGCTAATGCACTTTGCAGGAATCATGGCTGAAGCTCATTGTTGTATATCAGCTCTTTCTGCCAGTTTGTCTTAAACTCTGTTCTCTGAATGTGTTGATGTGCCAGCCCTGACACTCACCCATGGTTCCTGTGTTTGGCTTACATGCTTTTTGTGTTTTAATTCAAACTCGGACAGTCTTCTCAGCTTGTGTGAGAACCTTGAGACCTTTTTTTCAGTCTTGCTTTTACAAATGTGATGTATCACTACCCGTTGTCTCTAAGAAATATTTTAAGGTTGGCTGTGAGCTCCATCAGCAACACTCTTCTTGGTGGACATCAATAAATCCTTCAGTGACTCTCTGGGCTGTTCTGTTCGTTATAAACTACAGTTGGCTCATTACAACAACCTGTTCCTGACAGTACTTACTCTACTAAATAAAGCATGAGCTTCAGCGATTCTTGCTTTACTTTCCATGTGCTCTGTTGGTGGGATAAAGTATTCACTCTGTGTCCTGATGTAACCTGCTCAGTGGTAACACCTGAACATTTTAAAGTAATGCACATTTATCAATAAAGAGTTTCCCAAATATTGTAAACAGAGGGATATGTGTGTATTTATTCTTTGGGGCTGGGGAGGTTTCGTGGGAGTGGTGAAAGCAATGATCTCAAATCCTTCCAGGTATTGCGATTGTGATATGAGTCATGATTTTAATGGGAATTGTAGTTTTTTCATTGTGTTTTCACTGGAAAAAAAAAAATATATATATAAAAATTATGATGATGATGTGATTTTTTTTTTTGGGATTTGTACCAAAAACCAACATATTTTATAAATCCAAATGTTCACGTTAGTAGAAATAACTAAATAACCTCAATGTTGTCACATCGTAAATAACCCACATCATAAGACCAGTGCTCATCAACAGGTAAAGCCCTTTAAACCTTTGTTTAAGTGGGAGGGAGCCACATTTTGAGACCTTGCTGTGGAGTAAAGTGTCGCGTGATCCACTTGGTGGCGGTATTGCGCCTGAACCTCCGGCAGTGGCAACCGGTTCCACCTCCATAGAAGAAGAAGCCGCCTGTCAGCGCTCTTACTCCAGTGACTGTGTGTGTGTCAGTGGAGGTCGTGCTGCTCCAACATGTCTGTCCTGTACCCGACTCTCCTTCTCTGTGCCTATGGCTTTTTCTCCAACCTGCGGCCGCTCGAGCCCTTCCTCACCGCCTACCTTATGGGACCGGACAAGAACCTGACCGAGGCTCAGGTGAGTTAGCTTAACGGCTACTGAGCGGTTAGCACCGGGTGATAACTGGGATTAGAACTTCTGAACTGAATTATTATTTTATTATTTAGATATACATTATTTTGTTAAACCCTGCATTGAGTTGCTCCTTTCCGCAGCAGTTTAATTTAGTAATATTTTTATATTACTGTTCTTTTGTTTTTTTTTTTACATTATTCTGCGACTAAACCACAAGAAAGACATAAAACTGCCACTTTATTTATTGTCAAATAATATTTTTGTCTCCTGGTTATAAGATAAATGTTAACTTGTGTATGTTCTGTCATATAAAGCCTGTGTTGAAACGTTTACAACATTAACTCAGTGTAGTAAAGGTGAACATGCACGAGCATCATCCAAGGACAGGTGACCACGTGGTGCTGACAGATCATCCATCCATCTATCCACCTGTCTCCATCACCATGTGTCTTACACTAACAGGATTTATTATAACAGCATCACAGCAGCAGGTACAGACGGTGACCGATTAAAGGGGAGACCTGACGAATGGATGACAGTGTCTCCATCCACAGGTCACTGGAGTCACTGATGGGTTGATGAATATGTAAATGATGTGAATAATATGTTATGACCTTCAGTTACCTGATCTCAGTGCAGTTGAACTATGGGAGATTACGGAACTACATCATCAAAACTCTAAATTCCACAGTTCATTTTATGTTATTTTCGATTTAAATAGTGAAGCTGTCTGTTTCATTACTTTATAATAATGATATAAATATACTAGTCCGTTAGAATGAATGAGAAATAAAGAAAAATTAAAAATCTGCTTCAGTTTGAGTCAGACAGACAAGATGAATATAAACTGTTTCCACTGACTCTGAAAACCTGAATAGACCAGACCTGTTTACCAGGAAAGGTTCCGCTGGAGATACTTTAATGAAGGAAATGATTGTTTTGTCATTTGAAATCACCTCTCAGCAGTGTGGGTAACTCTCACCATGTCTTTACACTGATGAGATGTTACTTTAGAATAAAGCAGCGATGACTGCATTGTGTTACATCAGAGGTGGAACTGCTTGTCACATATTCACACGTTTCCTCATCATGTGACCTTTGTGCTGTTGGCTGATTCTCAGTCTTACTCCATGTCTTTACCCACCCACCTCTTCTTATTCAGACTGGCTGTTATTGTGCCCAATCCTCAGAAAACACAGGTTATGTGTTGTGGTCTACTTCACAATGTCCATTTGTCAGTCTGATCTGTCAGCCTGGACCCAAGCACAGACCCAGACCTGGTTCCCTCAGGCTGAATAATCCCCCATGAAAAAAAGTCAAACCCTTTAGGAATTTCTGGTTAATCCTTGTATAATTACCTCGATCGAGTTTGGAGTGAGCCGGCTGAAATATTTTAGTATGGAAGTGAGTGAAGAATCTGTTTTTACCCTGGATGACTTTACCAGGGAAAGTCCAAACAAAGGGCCAAGTACTCCCTGTACCCATCCAGCGGCCAGGAAAAACTGGTTCATCTCAACAAGACAATGCCTCAAGTAAGGGGGTTTCAGGGAATCCAGAAAGTTAAAACCAGACAGGAAGTCACAGCTTCATCAGTTAGCTTCACTACTTTAAAAAGACTTTTGACACTGTTTTACATGAACTGTGAGGGAAAAGCTTCTCTTCACTTAACCCCATAGGTGAAGTCAAGTGAAACTGCTCTTTAATATCCCTTTTTAGTGTGTGCAAAGAGTTCTGACTAGTGCAGACAAAACCTCCACTCTTGTAGCCTTTGGTCAACGCCCTCGGGCAAAGATACAAAACACCAAAACAGACAGTTACCCGTTATGCCAAGTGGGACTCTTTCAATGGAAAACTTTATCCAAACATTTCCAGAAAATCGATCCCAACCCTGGTCATTGGGACCCAGCCCAGGACAATGTCCTCGCCAAGTCCTCTCGCTTGCCTAAATGTCAGATTGATAACTCTCTGAATGAACTCCACCCAAAGACAAAACACATCTATCCAATCACAGAAGACAACATGAAATGCTTTGAATCTTGTCTACAAGGAAGGAGTCAGTGTGTTGGTTGCGTCATGTGGTTAAGCTATGCCACAGGGAAGTGTTCTTGGGTCATTGTGACAAAGAGCAAACAGTTCTTTACTTCACAAAACACCTTTAGGTTAAGATTTTCCTAAAAGTCGAACTTAAGTTTTTAAGACTTTTAAGAAATTCTTAAGTAACTACCTCAGCTAAGGAGATATTCAACCTTAAGTGTAATACTTAAATAGAAAACTTGAGGTGCTTTGTGCAGTTGGCCCCAGGTCCACACATACCCTGACCTCTAACCACTGTCAATCATCTGTTACCTGCAGGTCGTCAGTGAAATCTATCCGGTGTGGACGTACTCCTACCTGGTGTTGTTGTTCCCCATCTTCCTGGCCACTGACTACCTCTGTTATAAGCCTGTATTGGTGCTGCAGGCCACCAGCCTGGTAGTTACCTACGTCATGCTGATGAAGGCGCAGGGCGTACTGGCCATGCAGCTGCTAGAGTTCTTCTTTGGGCTCGCCACGGCATCCGAGGTGGCCTACTACTCTTACATTTACAGCGTGGTGGAGCCGACACACTACCAGAGAGTGACCAGTTACTGCCGCAGCATCACTCTGTTCGGGTCGGCCGCCGGCTCTCTGACCGGTCAGCTGCTGCTCTCTGTGGCCAAAGCTCAGCTGTTCCACCTCGTCATCGTCACTCTGACGTCGGCCGCCTTCGCCTTCATTGCTCCGTGGTTCCTGCCCATGCCCAAGAGGAGCTTGTTCTTCCACAAGAACCTGGGAGCGGCGGAGGAGAGGCAGCGCAACAGCAGCTCACCCCTGATGGAGAAGGTGGAGGATGCAGAGAGCAAAGTGCCTCTGAACAGCCAGGAAGTCTCTGCAGTGAGTTACTTACTGCTTGATTGATTGATTGATTTATTGAATTTGTGTGAAGAAACTCTCTCAGTCATGTGTTCTACATCCAGGTTCAGGTATCCAGGAGCTCTGAGGCAGGAAGTCCCCGCACTAGTCTCGTGGAGGTGTTGCGGATTCTGTTTGATGATTTCCTGAAGTGCTACAGATGTCGCCCCCTGCTGGCGTGGTCACTGTGGTGGGCTCTGGCCACATGCGGCTACTTCCAGGTCATCAACTACGCTCAGCCGCTGTGGGAGAACCTCCGCCCATCCCAGGAATATGAGATCTACAACGGCTACGTAGAGACTCTGTCCACACTGTTAGGTGAAGATGAAACTCTACGAGATTTACAAATGAATTGTGTTTGAGAATTAACTGCAAAACCCGAGGGTTGCTTACTATCCCTTTCTGGGCTCAGTTGAGTTTAATCAAACTGGAAAAGGTTCCCGTCACATCGGACTCCAGCCAGTCTCCACACAGACATCTCTGAGGTGATGTATTAGTATTTCTAACAGTTGTTCTGTGTCCTGCTGGTCCTCAGGGGCCCTGGCAGCTCTGCTGGTGGGCTGCCTGCCTGTGAGCTGGTCTGTGTGGGGGGAGCTGGCTCTGTGTGTCCTCTCCCTGCTGATGGCTGTGTGTCTGTTTGTCATGGATACAGTGAGGAACATCTGGCTGTGTTACAGCTCATATGTCGTCTTCAGAGCCACGTACATGCTGCTCATCACCGTGGCTACGTGAGTACAAACAGTCTGTCGTTAAAAACGGATTAAATGCAGTTTATCTCAGTCATCTGAAACAGTTCTGTGGAAATGAATCTGAGGTTTGGATCCAGAGTCTGTATCTGGAAAATTTGAAGTTTACGACGTTAAAGGTTGAATTTAGGTTGTGACATCTGGTGACCAAAATTCAATGTGAGGACAACGTCTAATTCAACGTAAAATAGTGACGACGATATTTAGTTTTTTTTTTGTTGCTGCACTTTAGAAATAATAAATAAAAATAAGGGCTGCACCAATATGCAAAAAGCACCACAACACTCATGCTGCCAACAATACACAACAATTTAACACATTTTGCCTTTTATCAGAAAAAACAGCAGCTAGTATATATATTTTTGGGCTTTTTATGCCTTTATTTGACAGGACAGTAGAGAAACAGGAAATGGGGAGGCAGAGAGAGGGGGAATGACTTGCAGTAAAGGCCGTCCGATGTGGGACTCGAACCGGGGCGGATTGCAGCCTCTACACACGGGGCGCCGTCTTAGACCACTACGCTACACGACGTATAACTATGTCATATGTGTATGAAGGGTATGTTCAGTGCGGAACAAGCTAGCTTAGTTTTTTCAGTCCAGATTGTGTTTCAGAGACAGTTTTCGCAGCAGCAGGCAGCAGAAGAAGAAGAAGGGAACTTGCGTAACTGTGGAGCGGATTGCAGCAGATACCGCCGACTGTGATGTCTAAACGCCAGCGGGCTAATCTCTCTGTTTGTACAGACCGAAGGCTGATATGAGAGCTCCACAATAAGAAGCACATTCATCACAAAAATGTTGTGCTTTGGGAAGTGTGGGAAAACTGCTGAGTCGCCTCCACCAAAACAAACATGAGCTTAAACAAATTTGAGGCTGCGGCATGATGAGGGATTATTGAGTCTGTATTCTGCAGAGGCTGTGGGTGGATGTGGAACCTCTGCACCACCTTGAACGACTGTTGTGCCGTAGCGTGTTGTCTCTGCATTGCGACTGTATAAATGTTTCCTGTGGTCAGGTATCAGATAGCGGCCAGTCTCAACATGCAGCGCTACGCCCTGGTGTTCGGAGTCAACACCTTCCTGGCTCTGCTGCTGCAGTCTCTGCTCACGGTGGTGGTGGTGGACTCGGCCGGCCTCGGCCTCGACGTCTTCACGCAGGTGAGGAAGCGCGACAAGCCCCGCCTCTCTTTGTAACGAGCCACCTGTGGATTTTGACAAACAGCTGTCCTGTTTGCTTCCCTCAGTTCCTGATCTACGGCAGCTACTTCGTGGTCATCTCTATGGTCTTCCTCGCCGCTGGGCTTTGGAAACTGGCCTCCAGGAGGCGCTCGGAGCAGGAAGTCCTCGCCAACGGACAAGCAGAGGCACACTCTCCTCCAATCAGTGATGCAGGTGCCTGCACATAGAACACACTAATACTGACAGACAAAAGTGCCAAAGCCGAGAGAGCTGAGGTGAGTTTCAGTCAGTAGAAAGTAGAAGCTGTTTCCTGTTTCTGTGTCTGCATCTGTTAAAACACCACAAGCTGCCCGACACACAGCACAGGTTCATTAGCATTATACTGTTGTCATGGCTACCCTGTTCACATCCCACAGCTGTGGAGCAGGTGAATAGGGTGAATAATGTTAGTCAGGCAGTGTAGAGTGAGCTGCCCCCTGCTGGTTACTCCTCAATGACAGAACCCAGCTGTCAAGAGACTGAACCCTGCAGACAATCTGCAGTACAGCTGCACATCTGGATGATTGACACATCTGCACTGCTCCTTTAACATTAGAGCCATTTTCTATGATAAAGACTGGGGGTGTAACAGGACAAAAAACTCAAACTTCAGCACATACCTCAGTTTTTAATTCACGGTTCAGTTTGTTTTCAGAACAAGAGATCATGCCTTTAACTTGTAAAGAGAAAGTGGTATTCATTTCAAATCGGATGACTTGTTTCTTGAACACAAGTAATGCCCATAAAGGCACATTTGGCCATTTTATGCCTTTATTGACGCTGACAGGACAGCGAGGAATGAGGAAATAGACAGAGAAAAAGGAATGACATGTAGCAGAGAGTTCAGCCGGGAGTCGAACCGGGGACTCGCCTCGACACACAGCTCTTTAAATAAGTAAAACTTTACTTATAGAGCATCTTTGGAAACCCGGTTACAAGGTGCTGTACAGCTAAAACATTTAAGAAATACATAAAAATATTAAATAAACAATAAGAGAAAACATTAAGGGCATCTGAAACAGGTGAGTTTTCAGCAGGTTCTTCAAAGGGAGTGGATTCTGACATCAATAGAAATAAATAATATAATAATAAAATAAAGATCCATTAAAGTGCAGTATTTTTTACTTTTATTTTGATAGTCACAGTGAGAGAGAGACAGGAAGAGAGAGATTTTGATTTGTAATATAAGACATAACCATGGTACTATACATTAGTACATGTGTTTACGAGAGAGAGAGAGAGCTAGCTATGTGAGGATACATGCTGTATGACTTGATTCACGAACACAATCAGAAGTTCACACTTAAACCGTGCACGTAACTTGCTGGAACTAACACTACGCACTGTTACCCCCCTAATAAAGACCAATGACCATACGTCCGTGTGTGTCATGCCCCAGCTGACTGAAACTGACGCCTTAGACCTGATATAGAAAACAAGTAAAGAATAAAAACACATTCTTGTATTATCTATGTATCATGTCCTCCTGTAAATCACACGGACTATAACTGATACGTGTTGGTAATGATAACCTGTATCTACCACTGTGACTCATGGGTTTGTGTATCTGTATCACCGCTGAATCAGTGTGCCTTAAGTTCAAACACCCCCCCCCCGAGCTGCTTCCTTTTTTTTTTTTTTTTTTTTTTTTTTCAAAATAAAAGTTTATGAACTTTTTCAGGGAATTCCAGGAGAAGTTTCTTGTTGTCAACAAAAACCATGAAAAGCTGAACCAGAAGTGAGTTAAGTGAGCTGTCTGTTGCTCTCAGCTCTGAGCCCTATGCTTCCTGCTGATGATGTAACTGTAAAAATAAACAGGAAGAAACAGAGCATCTTTTGGTGACTATTTTTAGCAGCGGATTAATCCTCATCTGGTGCTATAGTAAGTGTTTGAGACAACAGGACGGTGTCAGAATAAAGTGTGACTCACATGGGGTTTGTTGACAAGAAGAAAAATCAGCAGATGAATGTTTTGAATTAAAAATTTTCTTACATCAACCAAATGAATTCTGAAGAAAAACCAAACATCTAACAAATATAAAGTATAAACACCTGCAAAATTCTCCTCTAACAATGATGTGATAATTATAGAAGAGTGACAAAGCCATGTTATTTTTATTTTTTTTATTTTATTTTTTTACAGTTCTGACTTTACTCTCAGTATTCTGACTTTATATAAAAAAAATCACATTAGGGCCACATGTGAAATTTTATTTTATTTTTTTTATTATTTTTTTTCTCAGTATTCTGAAAGGAAAATCACATGTGTGTACAGGATATTTTAAAGATGGCCGCCGTCAGCGCTCTGACCAACAGACACACATTGTGTTCCTATTAATGTCATAAACCGAGTTAATGTGTTGCTTCATATCATATCAACGGATCTGAAACTTTGTGATTGTCACTTCAACACGAACTTTATTGGTACAGCAGGTCGGTGACACAGTGTCAGGGTTCGTCATCATCATGTTAATGACAATCTCTCCGTTAATTATGTTACTTACAAATGTCAACAAAAAATAAAGAAACAGCCTGAGTGAATGTAAACATGTTTATATGTCAGGTGACTCATGCACTCGGATTTATTTATTAATAAATGTGTTTCACTTTAATATGAAACATATTAATCACTACTATTAAAACTCATGCTTTTGCCTCTGCTGAGATTTTATTCCACCAGGTGTGTTCATGTCTCTGGTGGAGCAAGTGCAGCAGAGGACGGACCAGGACCAGGACCTGGTCTTACGTGAAACGCTGTGTGTGTGTAATGTGTTACCTGCCAAAACTGTACAGGTGCTATGTATGTGTGTACTATGCAGTATCTGTCTCAGATAAATCAACCTTTCTGCCTGATGATTGTTTTTGTCTTTTTGTCCATTTTATACATTTTAAATAAAGATATTTTCATAGACAAACACCAGCTGAAACACACACACACACATTAACTAGAGGACAGATAAGAGTAGTTCATCTTGACCCTACATCAAGGACACACAGCTTCATAACGTGACCGTTACTTAGATATAACATACAAAAACATCTGGATATGAATAGAAATCACAGAATCACATCTGGTTTATGAAGCACAGAAGAGCTGGTGTATTCAGAATGAGTTATTTTTCTGCTGTCTGCCTGTGAGGACAGAGGTTAAAAAGTAGAATAACCTCCTCGTGGTCGTATCCCTCCGCCAAACAGCGAAGTATCAGGAAGTATGGTCACAGTTTCTCCTTCCTTAGTTACTGCATGAGTGTTTTTACAGAACATTATGATGTCACAGTGAAGTTGACCTTTGACCACCAAAATCGAATCAGTTCATCTTTGAGTCCTTGTGAATGTTTGTGCCAAATTCGAAGAACTTCTGTCAATACACTGCTGTCTACGATGAATTTCAGACAGTAAAACTGTGACTCCCTGATTAATCAACAGGACAGTGAGGCGATAGTGAGTTCTGGTTTCAGTCCAGGGGGGGGCAGCAGAGATTGATTAATGACCTGGAGAATTAACCACCAGTATGTCCCTCTCCTGTCCAATAGTAATATTTAGATAATGGAAGACCCAAACCACAATTAACAGCGGGTTTAGATAGATATTTATTTGGTAATTTAAGTTTTTATGACCTCAAATTAATTCTGAAATGATTGTCTCTGGTTCTTTAAAAGGTCAGAGGTCAGATATGGTGATGTCGTCTCTCTTACCTTTAGACTTGACGTAGACTCATCTCAGCTGACTTGACACTTGACCTGGACTCGTTTCTCTTACCTTAAAACTCGACCCTGGACTTGTCTGTATTAACCTGAGACTCGTGGTGGTGCTTTCACTGTCCGGGAAACGCCACCGTGTAAGAAACAAGTAAAGCCACAAACCGTTTCTCTAACAAAGGGGGCCACAAAGTCTCGGCCCCTGACAACAACTTAGCAACACCTTCAGGTCTGGGCTATATCTGGACCTAAGGTGGATTTCCTTCCTGGATCTACTCAGCTGTGTGTGTGTGGTGTCATAGAAGACTACAGTGCATTATCACAAACTTTTATTTTCATTAAATAGTGAAACTTCTCAGACACTTTAACATGTTCTAGTCTGGTGTGCACCTGTATGTGTGTGTGTGTGTGTGTGTGTCAGGTGAGGCTCCAGATGACGGTAAGCATAGCCATGACGCCGTTGAGGACAACCACACCATAACCCATGTGGAAGGCGCAACCTGATGCGTCACTGGAAGAAAAGACACAGAGAGACACGATGAGGTCATCACCTGCAGTCAGCTGGTGAGGTCAGAGGTCACACTGGACCACGTATCAGGTAGATATTGGTCTGACGGACTTGTACCTGAAGTTGGTCAGGTCCAGCAGTGTGGGGAACGCCATGCCAGGCTGGTACGAGTCCAGGTAGGTGAGAGTCCACGAGGAGACACAGCAGATACATCCTGCTAATAGTGACAGCACCAGGATGCTCCAGAAGCCTGGACACACACACACACACACACACACACTTATTTAATGAATGAATGAATTTATTTTGGTTTCCCATCAGCCACCACAAAGCTAACAGCTACTCTTTCTGTGGTTCACTTAGGTAAATATGACAAAATGCAAAAACAATAATGTCAATTAAAACCAAAGACAAAAAATAACTGTAAAATAAACTTACAATAATAACAACAATGACAAGTAGCCAAACTAAATCTAAACAGTCAGTAAACATGTGATACAGTAGCATCACTAAATACAGCTTATACAGTGACTGATAAAATGAGTTTAAATTTTTAAATTATTGATAGTAAAAGTGTAATAAAGCAGCTGTGGCATCATCACATCTGGTCACACAAACCTCAGCTCTGTGTTAAGACATTTAAAGCTCCATATTTTTTTCTTCTCCTGACTTTTATTTTGAAGTGTTGATCCATAAGTTTGAAGAACCTAAAACCATCTCGTAGTATTTTTTACATCTGCTCTATCAGGCTTCTCTATGGAGCCCTAGTAACAACTGGTTGGTGAGCCAATCAGAAGAGAGGAGGCTCTGAGCCGCTCTTGTGACATCACAAAGTTCCAGAAGTCATACTATATGGAGCTATATGGAGCTTTAATTACCTTTAATAACATGGTAGCTTCATACATGTAGTTACACAGGAAGTCAAAACTCACCCAGGATCTTCTCCTCAGACCCGTCCTCTCCTATCAGCCTGACCGCCCGCAGCTCTGAAACAGTCAGTCAACATCAAACATCTGATCAACATCTGTCAGAGCTTTCCGACCTCACTGCAAAAGCTCAGTTAGTGTACAGCTTTTCCAGTCTGACTGATTGATCTTTACTCAAGCTCCACTTACCTGCCCGTTCTGGACCTGTCAGCCTCAACTCATGGTCTTCATCACCCACAGGGTCTGATTCAGTAAGTGGACCTTGAGTTGAGATTATCTAGTCTGACGTCATGACTCTTCTTCCTGGTTTATTATAAATGTGATCTATTACCTGCAGACTCCTCAGATCTACCCGGAAGTGAACTTTTAGCTAAAACTTTAAACCAGTCGCTTCACAGTTCACTATAGCTCTGTGTGCGCGAGACACGCACCTATATGACCCTGGTGTGCACGCGCGCCCTTACCTTTAAGTATGGGGTAGATGAGCGCGCAGAAACAGCCCACCAAGGCCACAGACACCGCGGAGCCAAACACGGACAGTCCGACCACAGACCACAGTCTGGGGCCGCTCCGTGCAGCCGCTCTGCCCCCGGCTCCCTCCCCTGACATGCCGCTGTCCCCTGGCTGATCCTGGATCAGGAGTCAGTCACCGTCTCTAAAACGTCCCTCTGTGTCGTTCTCCTCGGTTTCCTGACGAACGCACGAGCTCCGGGTTCGTGTGCATACTAGAACCGTGGTGGACTTGATCAGAAACTGGCAAAGACCAGGTTTCTGCTACTGCCTTTTTTTTTTTACAGTCGCACTTCCGCACGCAAAATTGTCCCTCAGGCTGTTCCGTCAGTGTAGTTTCCCCCCCATTACAGTTCCTCATTGCGTGATGGGAAACGCCTGCTTCTCACCAGATCTGAAGAACATCAGGTTGTGTAGTGAGGATGTATTTTCAGTTTAATATGTTTATTAGTATGAATCTAAGGTTTATTCTGTCAACTATTAAACTTTACTTGGTTTTAATTACAAAGTAAATACAGAAATATAATATATGATATACACTGTATGTCTCTATATCAATAGTGACGTCACCAATAAAAGGATTTATTATCACATATATACATCCTCTGTATATAAGTTTATAATATATATGAAATACCCATAGAAACAAAGAAAGACAAGACTGAATAGTTGCACTGTTGTACTGTGAGGTTTACATTACATGTAAGTTACACAAGTAACTGCACTCACAGAGAATTTCACTATAGTCACAGACAAAGAGAAACAGTCATTCATAACATACAGTCAATTATGTTTTATGGTCACAATGTCATCTATGCCACTTTCTGTTTTGTCAACAATAAAAATAAATGCTTAATTTAATTTCTCTGGTATTTATATGTGTAGGTTATAAGTGCAAAAACAGTACCTCTCGAAAATCATTGGCTACTATAAATAATCATAATCATAATTATCTACAGAATAATCAGAAGAAAATGCATTAACATCCATCTAAATGAAAAGCTGGACTGCAGACAATATATCTTAATTAACAATACCATATAATTAGCTAAAATGTACAGGTGTAAGGCCTTAAAACGAGACAATAGGAAAAATAAACAAAAAACAGTCTACAAGGGAAAATGCAGGGGTAAAATATCAAAGATAATGAAAGAGAAAATAAAATAAAATAAAGATAGGCCTAAATAAAATAAAAAATTAGGAAAACATAGGCTAGGTACCAGAGAAGTAAAAAAATAAAACACCTTATTTGTGGCAAGTCAAATTAAAGCACATTATCATACACAGAGGTCATTCAATTTATTAAACAGAAATAGTTGGAAAATATTTTATTTCTGGAGTCACTTGCTGGTATTTTAGTTCGTTTTGCGGCTGTAATGTCCCGCTATGACAACGAGAGGGCACACAAACCTCATGAGTGCTCTTATTTTGAAATATACAATACGACATTAACAGAAATGCATGCGTTTATTTTGAAAATAACGAAGCGGAAAAGGAGTTGACGCAGTTGGTTGTTGTCAGTAGCAGTGATCGAATCACACGGAGACCGAAGACGCCACAAAGCCCACCGTGTCCCCGCAGAGCAACGGTACATTGACGGTAAATAAACGTTTCTGTGGGTTAACTCTCTTGCTTATATATGAAGCTCATATATCTAGACAGAGGCTGATTAACAACGGGGAGCTTTGTGTGTGCGTGTGTGTGTGGTTGTGTTGCTCTCAGTTGTGTGTCATGGGGATAATTTGTTGTGCTAACATTGATTTAAATACTGCGGCGATGTGGTTTAATGAAGCGGGACTTCAGTACGTCTCTGTATGAATCTATACAACAGAGCTAACGTTCATTAACGTTAGCATATACTGCCACATTAGCGGGTTAGCTAATGTATTTTAGCCTTTATGTTAGCTAAAGGGGGTTAGCTTGTTAAGGTTTCCTGAGGCTAAAATAACTTGACTGTGTTCTGTAGCTGTGTTAAAGTTACCTGAGCTCACCTGTTGCTTAAAACAGCGGACATGTCTGTAGCTGTTAGCTTCAGTACCTCCAGAGCGGGGACAGCGCTCTGCCAAACTCCATTTAAATATTTGTCAATTTAACGAGTTAATGCTTTATTGACATTTGAATGTTAAACATACTCAAGTTTCCTAATCAGAAGGTTCCACTTCTAATGTCTGCTCACACTGAAACAATCACAATGTGATTTCCACTGATGTCCACCTCTGCATTATTATTATTATTATTTAATTTGACACTTTTACATTAGACTTCAGTGTAACAGAAGGCTGTAGACCACATAATAAATACATGTCCAGTTTACATAAATGCATAAAAACAGAGACCCCGCAGGTCAGAGGGGCAATGCTGAAATATTTCTTCTCAAATTGAGTTTTCTTTTGTTAACGAAAGAATACAAATAAAACCTCTGATTTCTTTTGTTTTGGAAAATTAAAAATGTAAAGATTTGAGGCCTTTCAGTGGAGGATCAGCCAGGAAACTGTCTGTACAAACTAAAAACAGAGATAAATCACTAAAAGTCTATTTTCAGGGCTGCAGACTGGACTTTAAAAATGCATCAAGTTCCTTTGTTCTTAATAAAATCTGACCAGACACCAAACTGGTCCTCAGCTGGATTCATGTGGGCTGAATGATATTTTTAAAAAAAACATTTTGTGATCATTTTGGCAGGTATTGTGATTGTGATATGAGTCACATTCAGCTGTAATTGTCATTTTTCATTTAATTTTCACAGAAAAAATATAAACATGATGATGATGAGATTTTTGTTGGGCTTGCCCTTTACATCTGCAGGATATTATTTGTGGGTCGTGGCATCTCTGTAGCATCACAACACTTAATTTATAATGGCTGTGACACATTTTACCTTTATCAAAAAAATTGCACTTGTTGAAATTGTGATTTCGATTTGACTTAATTGTTCAGCCCTACTATCTGTGTAGAACCAGGTTAGCTAAACCCCTGATTATCAGAGGAAATAAAAAGGACATAACCTTGATGGCAGCAGCCTGCTCGCTCTGTTGTGAAGCTGTCACATATTAGTAGTGAGTGTTTCTGTCAAAGCTTTGACCCAAAGATGATGCTGCAGTGTGTGTGTGTGTCCTGCCTACTGAAGTAACACTAATAGAGACGTGTAGGAAGCAGAGAGCTCAGAGCAGTCTTTCAGATATAGAAAAAATGATCAGCGATAACACTGTGTTTCTGCTGCTTGTTTTCATCTCTGTGGTAACAGGAACTTAGTGATTATGAGGATTTCTTTTCTGCAGT
The DNA here is from genome assembly GCF_002814215.2 of Seriola lalandi dorsalis. Lineage (NCBI taxonomy): Eukaryota > Metazoa > Chordata > Actinopteri > Carangiformes > Carangidae > Seriola > Seriola lalandi. The sequence goes on along the minus strand of NW_019525403.1, from coordinate 2,862,172 downwards.
GTAGTTTTTCCTGGGAAACAATCTCCAACCCCCTGGAGGACACTTTGACTAAGCTGCTCTGCAGAGCTGTGATAGAGGAGGAATGGAGGGGGCAGGGTGCTGCTGCTGCCTTCTGCACACTGACACACACACTATGTTCACACACTGTGGCTGTGTGTCTGATCTTCAAACACTGACACCTGCAGACAGGTGTGGTGGGTGGGCGGGGCTAGGTGAAGCACCATACTCAAGCAAACAGTCTGTTTGCCTGTCTGCTGGGATGTGAATGTTACAGTGCAGATTGTAGCTGACATGCTAACATGCTAACAGATGTTTTACTGTTACTGGCATCCTGACTGAACATGGAGCATTATAACAGGCTCCATCTTCCTGTCTGACCCACACTGCACCCACCTATCTTTTAATCTATTGATTGATTAGTTAATCAACAAAGAACGAATCCTCACAAAAGGACGTTGAGTCAAAATTGTTTTTGTCAAACAAATCAATAATAATTTTGATCATGAATTGATCATTTTAAGTCATCGATCAGTTATAAATGTCAAACCTTTATAAGTGTTATAGCAGGAAGAAGCAGAGGAATCTGTCAATATTGTTTTCAGCTGCATCATCAGCAGGTAAAGTTTCAGTTGTCATGGAGATGGCTCAGGTGTCATCACATGAACTAAGATACATCCACATCAAGCTGGTTAAATTTGAAAGTGCATAATTTTCTATCCTAAAGGATGAAGAAGAGATGTAGTTTTTCTCCTGTTGAGGTTCAGTCACTGTGAGCAGAGGTCTCTGGAGATCAGCTGATCATGTTTCTGTTGTTTTCACATGATGTGGTCTCTGCTCAGACGTGGTCTCTGTTCAGGGATGGTCTTTGTTCAGATGTGGTCATCAGCTGATTCCTGGACAATGACCTTTTGACCTGGTTTTGGTGTGGTGTTGACAGCTGGTCTTGTGACTACATGTGATCATGTAACCACAGTCAGGTCAAATGATGAAACCTCAGAAGCTGCAGTCACTGATCCAAACCATGATGTAAATGTCTGCACCATGTTTCAGCTGTGAATAATGTGAAGCTACTTCCTGTTTACAGATGAGGTCACAGTACAATGGGCAGTCCATGACCTGCTGTTGTAACCTTCACTGACTGACCTGCTGTGTGAGAACCACAAGGCTGTGTTCAGGAACACAGAGGAAAAAGGAAGAACCAGTTATTGTCCACATCATCTAAAACCCTCTACAGTGACTGACTAACAGGCTGACTGAGCCATTTCACTATCTGAGTGTGTGCGTGTGTGTGCGTGTGTGTGTGTATGCGTGTGTGTGAGTGTGCATGTGTGTGTTGGTCAGCAGCAATAGGCCGACTGTGCCTGTTGGTTAGTAGCAATATTTATTTAAAGCAACATGCTGTCAGCTAGCATAACATCACAGAGCAGAGAGGGAACAGGGTGTGTGTGCGTGTGTGTGCGCGCGTGTGCGTGTGCGCGCGCGTGTGAGAGAGAGAAGAAGCAGGGTAAATAAGTGGGGGTTGGGACAAAAGCAAAAGAGGAAGTGTGAGTGTAGAAGACAGGGAGAGAGTTAATGTGAGAGGAGGAAGAGAGATGCAGTCATTACATGAGGCTGTATTTGAATATGAACTACAGTCATGTGACAAGTGAACACAGCTACTGCAGAGTGACTGTTTATCATCACGAACACCATGAATGCAGAATAAACACACACAGCAGCTCCTTTTATACAAAGGAGGATGAGGGCCACATATGATTTTTTTATTTATTTATTTTTTAATTCTGACTTTAATCGCAGAATTCTGAGTTTGAAGTCAGAATTTGGAGATTAAACTCAGAATGCTAATGCTAATACTACTTCTGACTTCAAAGTCTGACTTTAAAGTCAGAATTAAAAAAAAATATATAAATATATATATTTCAGAAAGTCAGAATTCTGAGAAAAAAGGCTAGAATTCCTCTTCCAGACTTGTAAGATGTTGTGTTGGCACAGGAAATGAATTTATGTGGTGTTTTCAGATACTTCCTCTAACTGTGTCTCACTGATGTTGTTACTTTGCACATCTACAGTCAGTCAACAACAAAATCAACAATATTTTGCAAAAAGGAAGGAAGTAGCATTAGTAGTGTTAGCATCAGCATTCATACAGTAAGACAAACAGTAATAACAGTTTTTTTCCCACTGTGTGTGTATTAATACATGTTTTATTGTAGCATTTTGTGTGTGTGTGTGTGTGTGTGTTTGTGTGTCACTCACTTGCTCATATCAGTCAGTATCATAAATATATGTGCTTGTTTTGATACTATAAGATTAGGTTGAACCAAGAGACAGTTAGCGTCAAATTCACTCAAATTCCCGCTGACATCATCTTCAGTCGCCACAGAGGCTGTAGCCGTCGCTGTCACACAGGTTTATCTGACTGACAAACTGAACAAGCTTTGTGTTTGTGTAACACATTCAGCAGCTGATAACTGATAACTGTAGGAGGAGCTCACCTGGAGACTGAGGGGAGGAGGGAGGTGTAGTTCTCTCACAGTCTGTTTGTTCTGCTGTTGTAGTCCTGTTCTTATCTCTCAACACTATTACATAACACACATGGATAACAGGTGTTCAAAGTGAACTGACCACACTGGATCAGGTTCAGCAGTGGAGCTGAAAGCAGCTCAGACATGACACACAGGAAGTTACTTTCACATTAAAAGACTGTAAACAATCATACTGTGATAAGCTGAGCCGATTAACCTCATTTATAATAAAACTGATTGTAACAGCTTAGGCTGTGTGAACAGTGATGTGTTCACTTACTTCAGTCCATTTGACTATTGGTGTGCTTACTGACTAATGTAAACACTGCAGTGCATTTGAACAGTGGTTCAACAGCTGAGCTCAGAAAAATCCATGAACTGATCAAAACGGTTCAAAGGCTTCAATTGTAGTCATTTGTGATTTCTGCAGATTGACTTGCATCATCACATTTACCTTAATGATAATAATAATAATAATAATGATAATAATAATGAGAAACAAACTATGGTTTTTAATAGATAAGGATCTATTTCTTTCCTCATGTTTCCTTAGTTCTGATTTTCCTCCTTTGCTTTCATATAATCAATGTGTGATCAGTTCTCAGTTTAGTTAATGGTGTTCAGATCATTTATTTAAATCTGTAATATATTATTATCCAGCTTTAACTTTAGGGTTGCTAATAAATATGTTGTATTCAGCAGGTTGAACAGGGACCTGAACATAACACAGGTTTTCACACACAAGCTGATGAAGATTAGAATTCGAGGTGCTTGAGGCTTTTAAATTCATGCTGCAACTAATTATTATTTTAATTATGAGTTGATTTGATTTTAAAATGATGGTGTTAAATTCTTGTTTTGTCCCAATGACAGTCCAGAATCCAGAGATCTTTATTTTACTGAACACAGAGAAAACCCTCTCCATGAGTAGATTTATTTTGAAACCCAGCTGACATCCTGTCTCTGTCTCCCGCAGGTCTGTGTCTCCTGCTGCGTGGAGGTGGCAGCTTTCGTGTGTCTCTGTGTATCTGAGACTGTCCAGTGTGTGCGCGCGTGTGTGTGTGGGCGCGTGTAGTGCCACCCTGCAGCGTGTGTGATGTCGTCAGAGCTGCTGGTGGATCTGGGTGAGGACCCTGCGACCGCTCAGTTAGGACAGCTGAAGCTCGCCACGATAGAGGACCAGCAGTGGCCCGCCGATGAGGCCACGCTCAGCAAGTCAGGTAAGAGGATCTGGATCACACACAGACATCTATGAGCTTTTGAGTTCCTGGTCTCAGGCCTGGTTTCATGTGTTTGTCTGTTTTTCCTCTTCTATTATCTTTTATAACATTTAGATCAGATTTAGAGAAGCAGCTGAATGTTTAGTTCTCTCCTCAGCGTCCATCACCTGGACCAACATCACACCTCATCATTAATCAAACACAATGAGGGGAAGAAGAATTTAATCTTCCTCATGCTGTTGCCAGGAAACACAAAGTTATATTGTGTTGTTTCTGTTTGACGTTCAATCCAGGCTGCTGCAGTAAGATTCAGCACATTTAATTAGAAATGAAATAATGAAGTCAACATTAAAGCGCAGAGACGTCTTCGTGATCATGGGCCGGT
>NW_019525403.1:2825942-2858022 GCF_002814215.2 Seriola lalandi dorsalis | reverse complement strand
TTAACATTTTAAGAACCTTTAAGAGAGGACTTTAAGGAGAATCGCAACTTAAGATTTTTTTCGTGCAACTTGCCCCTGGTATTTTCTGTGGCTCCTGCATCAACACTCTACATTTCAATTATCCTGAACACAATCACAGAGCTTCTCAGGATGAACAGGTGGAAGATCTCTGAGTGGAGTCAGTCAGCTGATCTGAGTCCACCTGCTGAACCAGACTAAAGACAGAGAAAGACGCTGACTGAAGAGGATTTTCTACTAAATATTCTCCTACAGTCAGTTCTGCTGATGTGAACCTGCTCATATTAAAGCTGACACTTAATGCAGTCTCCATTATTTTATTTCAGACTGAATGTTGTGAAGCAACAACAAACATGTCAGTGTCATCATACTTACGTGTGTGTGTGTGTGTGTGTGTGTGTTTCAGAGACAGACATCTCCCAGCGCTTCGATGGGGGCTCCCCTCACCTGCCCTGGGACCACCCCTTCTATGACATCGCCAGGCATCAGATCATTGAAGTGGCAGGTCAGTCCTCAGACCAGTCTGGTCTAGAAGAAACAAATTCTATTCAGTGAGATTGTATTTTAATATGTGTGTGTGTGTGTGTGTGTGTGTGTGCAGGTGATGATAACTTTGGCAGGAAGGTGATAGTGTTTAATGCCTGCAGGATGCCCCCCCAGCACCAGCTGGACCATCACAAGCTGCTGATGTAAGTCCTGATGAGACCTCATCAAAGTGATACTAAAGTTACTCAAATACACAAGGCGAAGAATCTAAATAGAAAAGCTAAAATATATCAGAAACTAAAGTAAAACAAAGGATGACTTTAGTAAAAAGCTCTGAGCCTCAGATCAACAGGCACTGAGATCCAGAGCTCAGGAGTCCTGGTCACCTTCAGTCTTGGTCTGGGACTCTGCTCTGCCTCACAGTTTGTGCACGTTCAGTAAGTTTTTTTTGTTTTAAACCAAAAACCAAAAATTTGTTGTTGTCAGAATAAAAAAACAAGGACAGCAGGAAACTGTTTGATTCTGGCGTTTAAAAATTCCCTTTTTTAAAATTTTCCTTGTTTAATTTAAGAATGAAGAGAGGTAGTCAGGTGACACAGAAGTAGAGGCTACAAGCACAAAAAAATGAATTTATAAACACAAATTTGATATTTTTGTTTTTCAACAAAAACAGAAAAAACAGCTGTTTTTAAATTTTTAGTTTTTATATTTTTATGTTTTAGATGATGTTTTATGTTTTTTTTTTTTTTTAATTTTGTGTTTTGTTTTTTATTTTTGTTTTTTAATTTTTATGTGTTCTTGCTTCTATGTCTTTTGTTTTTATATTTTATATTTTTTATGTTTTTTGTTTAACATGATAAAAACCAACTGCCTGAATGTGCACTAATCCAGTGAGACTAAACTAAACTCTGCTGTAACACTATTCACTCTTCAGTCTCTTATCTCTGCTGTGTCAGTGTTTCTGCTTTTGTGTGTCCAGCTATGGTGGTGGTAACAGTTTCAGTACAGTCTGCTGGATTCAAAGAGTCCAACCATCACAAGCTCCAGTGATGCAGGAGAACCAAATCCAGATGTTTTGACAAGTTTTCTGAAACATCTGTGGTCCAGCTCTGATTTTGACTCTGAGTTTATGAAAAGTCTGAGCAGAGACAGAAACCTAGACTAGGACCTGGAGACCAGAGGACAGACTCACTGACAGTAGATGTGCTCTTTGGGTTTTTGCAGGTATCTGAAGGGAACTCTGGACCAGTACGTGGAGAGTGACTACACCCTGATCTATTTCCATCATGGACTGACCAGTGAGAACAAACCGTCTCTCAGCTGGCTGAGAGATGCCTATAGAGAGTTTGACAGGAAGTAAGTTCACCAACATGACACTGATAACTGATAATCATATCTGACTGAAGCTGTAGTCTGCACTCTGAAATAAACTTCGCTGGTCTTATTCTGATGGACGCACAAGCAGCGCTCTGGCAGAGGTTTTGTGGGTCTGTTTGGTATTTATGGGCTCAGTGCAGAGAACACAGTGGGGGGGGGGGGGGGGGGTCATGCAAATGAGGCAACACACAATTAGATTTGGTATTTTGGTGACGTGTCAGAACAAGAGGGAAAAAATACATGGAGCTGATGAGTAGTGATGATGGAATAATTAAACCTGATTATGAATGTTAGAAAGCCTGGCTTTAGTGAAGGTTTGTACTGAGTCAGAACGCTGGTTTAAATGGGACTGACTGATAGGAGGGTTGAACCCCAGTGACCCCTCTGTGTGTCAGCTGACATCATAACATACAGTCTTTATGCTGATGAGTTATTAATGTGAGAAACATGTCAATCAAACAAACATCATCAATACAACATGGTTTTAGATGTAAACATTCTGAGATGTAGCAGTGATGATGAGTCTGTGTGTGTGTGTGTGTGTGTGTGTGTGTGTTTCAGGTATAAGAAGAACATCAAGGCTCTGTACATCGTCCACCCCACCATGTTCATCAAGACTCTGCTGATCCTCTTCAAACCAATCATAAGGTTCTTCTTCTTGTTACTGTTAATTAACACAGATTTACTCCTGAAACCTTTAACTTACCACAAAAAACTGAGCTGTGATTAAATAATTGATAGTAGAATAAATAGCTAATGTTTGACAGACCACTCAGTGGTGATTAAATGTGTTCAAGACCTTATTGATAATAAAACATGAGCTGCTTTAATAATAAACAGTATTGGTGTGGATACTGGTGATTCTGGTCCCAGTATGACCCTTTCACCATTTCACTTCACTTTCACTTTCACTTTAAAAGTCCCCTCTTGTTCCCAGGTTGTATTGATCATCTACCGGAAACAAGAGCTTTAAGTTAGAAACACTCGTCATCTGGATGTAGAACATCTTCGTTTACATACTGAGGTTGCAGTGACATCTATTGGCAGCTTTAGGAAACTACAGCAAAACTGTTGGAAGTGTAGCTGTTCAATAGATATAATGTCTCCTGTATATCAGTCTAGTCCAGAGGACGGGGTCTGAGAGATGGTTTTAGATGTTGCTGGACCAGTTTCAGTTTGAGCCCCAGGTTCTATTACTGAAGTAAAACTATAGGCTTTTTTCATAGCTTGTTTTCAATAAGTTTTTCTAAGAGAGATCAGATAAGATGAACCTTTATTGATCTCCCATAGAGGAAATTCAAATATGCAATAAGAAATAAAATAAGAATAGAAGCAAAATATAGAATAAATTACATAAAATAGAAATAATATATTCAATATAAAATAAATGATTAGCTTTTGTCTAAAAAATGGTTTTCAGATGTTAAATGTTGTCTAAATACAGCTGTCAGCTGTCAGGACCTGATCTATCAAAGATTATAAATTCAGTCCTGACAATCTGTGTCAGTGCTGTAGTCAGGACTTTACCTGCAGCCATCATGGAGTAATATGCCGATTCATTTCTCATTTAATCATTTGGTTTTTTTAAAGCTTATAAAGGTTGAAACATGTTGAGAGTCTCTCTCTCTCTCTCTCTCTCTCTGTAGTTTTAAGTTTGGCAGGAAGATCAACTACGTGAGCTACCTGAGTGAGCTGGAGGACGTGGTGAAGTGTGAACAGCTGCTCATCCCAGCCCGAGTCAAAGAGTAAGAGGCTGACGTTAGAACACATTTCACCCAGAAATCATCTGAACCTAAACATGTTTACCTTCAGGAACATCAGTACACAACATTTATAATCCAAATCAGTTGACAATCTCACCTGGTCTCCGTGTCAGGTACGACAACAAGCTGAGAGCATCTCTGAAACCAGCTGCCCAGCCCCCCATGTCTCCTCCTCGCAGCCCCCCTCTCCCCAACCAGGTGTTTGGCGTTCCACTCACACTGTAAGTCGACTCACTTGGAACAGGAGATTGACTTTGGTGTTCCTAATAATGTGATCACTGAGGGTATGATAACACTGCTTCTGTTATCCTAACCTTTGTTTGTGTGTGTGTGTGTGTGTGTGTGTGTGTATGTGTCAGGCTCAGACAGAGGAATCCAGATGGTGATCCAGTTCCTGTGGTGATAAGAGATACAGTCAGCTTCCTATCAGAGCAAGGTGACTCTTCTTCCTCTGTGGTGCTAGAGACAAAAACATGACACACTAATGAACTTTTACTGCATTTCAACTGCCTTGTTGTTTTTCTGTGTGTGTGTGTGTGTGTGTGTGTCAGGTTTGGAGATTGAGGGGATCTTCAGACGGTCAGCCAACGTGACTCTGGTGAAGGAGGTCCAGCTCAAATACAACTCAGGTACGATCAACAGGCAACAGTCTTTCTTTAGGAAGCAGGTCTAGAGTCAGTTCTTTAGGAAGCAGGTCTAGAGTCAGTTCTTTAGGAAGCAGGTCTAGGGGATGTTCCCTAGGAAGCTAACTGCAGATTTCAGGTAAATACTCAGAGAAACCAAATCCTGCAAGGTTGGATGGTGGGTCCAGGTGGGCGGGGCTTGGGTGTGGCTGAGAGTGCTGACTGCTTTGCTGTGACATCACAAAGTTCAAGAAGTCCTGATGGCTCGTTTTTTTTTTTTTTCTTGTAGGAGCAGCAGTGAACTTCAGAGAGATGGAAGATGTCCACTTGGCTGCTGTGATTCTGAAAACCTTCCTGAGGGAGCTACCTGAGCCTCTGCTCACCTACCAGCTCTACAACGACATCGTCAACTTCACCTGTACGTGCAAGATAAGAACCTCACTCTGCTCTAGAGTCAGTTCGTTAGGCAGCAGGTCTAGAGTCTTCTTTAGGAAGCAGGTCTGAGTCAGCTCTTGGAGAAGCTGGTCTGGGATCAGTTTTAGCTCACTGTGTGTGTGTGTGTGTGTGTGTGTCTGTTACAGCTGTGTCCAGTGACAGTCAGGTGACAGCGATGAAGACTCTGGTGGAGTCACTGCCAGAAGAAAACTACGCATCACTGAGATACCTCATCACCTTCCTGGCTCAGGTACAGCTGGTCCAATCAGAGCCTGTCAGTCAGGTGTGTGTGCCAGTGTGTCTGTTACTTACATCATTGTGTGTGTGTGTGTGTGTGTGTGTGTGTAGGTGTCAGCCAACAGTGATGTAAATAAGATGACCAACAGTAACCTGGCTGTGGTGTTCGGTCCTAACCTGCTCTGGGGGCGGGACAACGCCATGTCGCTGAGCGCCATTGGGCCAATCAACAACTTCACCAGGACCCTGCTGGACCAGCAGCATCTGGTCTTCACCTAGACCCCCCAACAGAACCACCCCCAACCCCCCCACCCCCAATTCAGCATTTAGTCTTTAGTTCACTCACCCAGCTACTGACCAATCAGGAGCTTCATCAGGTACTTCTACCTACAGCACTTAGTCAAAACACCTGATCCTGTGGACCAATCACATTTCATTTAGTCCCAATCAGTCTCTACATTCTCATTGGCCCTTTAGCAGTTGTGTGAGGTCAGGTGACCTCGTTTGGAAACGGTTCATATGTTAGACTGAAGCCAAATTAAATTCAACACGTGATGAGCAGGTGAGTCACTGATCTGACTGATGGAGGCGGGGCCAAAGTCTGACTGGACAGTCATGTGTTTCTTGATTCTTTTTGTAGTTTTTTCAGAGCTGCACACCAAGTTCTAGTCATGAGGAGAAACATCAAGTCTGATATTAACTCTACACGTTCCCTCCACTTCCTCCAAAACACTGGATCCTACTACATTTTCCATAATGCAGTGTAGTGGAGTCTTTCATCAGTTTCTAGCACAGGCTTGCAGTTTAAAACCTGATGGTGAAATGTTCCTTTATAAAGACACATTTGTTTCCTGCTGAATCAGCTGACATGAACATGATGTCACACTGAGTCAGGAAGTGACAGTTAACACCCCATAAGCAGCTGTGACACAATCACACAGTTTGATGGTTGTGTTACCTGCAGCAGCAACAACAAGGATGTGAACTCAACCCACTCATTCATATAAAGTGATCTGATCTTCATCTGAGTCACAGCAGAGCTCCACGTCGTGATGCTTCTCCACCTGCTTCACAATCAGATCTCAATATGACATGAACAAGACATGAAAAAAATAACTATATATTTTAACAATTTTACATTTTCTGTCAGAAATAAATCAGAAATTAATTAACAATGAAAATAAATCCAACATTCTAGTAACCAACGCAGGCTGTGTGTTCCCAACGTTAAGCTAAAGGTTAGCATACTTAGCTAACTGGGCTACTGACTTTTAAATCAGATGAAGATGAAGATAATTTAAAGGTTCACTTCCTTTTTCTTGCTGCTACATTCCTCCCAATCACAGCCACCAACTGATCAGATGCTGCGGTCCAGATCACATGTTCATCCTTGTGTTCCTGGTCCCAGACATGGACAATCAGTGAGATGCTGTAATTAAATGAAGCAGTGGAGCAGGAGCTGAGTGAGTCTGTAGTGTAAATCTGTAGTCCTGGACCTGGACCTGGACTCACTGCTGTACTCTACTAGGCCCTGAAAGTTATGTGTGATATTACGATCTTTTCCCCTGTCTCGTGATGACTGACTAAACTCTGCTGTCACCATAGTAACGGTACGGGACAAACAGCTGATAGTAGCACACACAGAGTTCAGCATCATCCATGTTCACCTGTTGTCATGACGAGCTCAACATGATGTCATCCGTCCTCTCCTCATCACTCACTTATGAGGGAAGTCGTTTTTCACAGTAAAAGTCTACTGGTGCTTCCTGTGTTGGTAGGCTTTAAATGTGAAAGGTCAGTAGGAAATGTTTATGTGGGTCATGACGGGCGTTGTGTTGTCATGGTTACTGTTCATTACAGGAAGTGGTGAATAGAAAAACATGTAGCATCCAGTGTACCTGTTCTGACTTCAGCCCAGAGGGTATTCTGGGTAATGAAGTTTAAAGCTGGTCCTTCTTTAAGTTTAAGTTAAGTTACTGTTGATGAGACTTTTACTTGTGTCTTTAGTTGCCTTATACTTTGTGCCACTCGTAGACTCTGTTGATGGTCTGGACCTCTGTCCGGTCTTCATGGTCCAGGCTCAGATCCTCCTGCAGCCACTGAAGTATTGTTCGTTCATTCACTGAGTATTAACACAGACCAGCAGTGAGGACTGAAGCTGACCCAGAGTCTGGTCCCAGTCCAGGTGAATCCACCACAGACACAGTAACCAGGTTTTTTAGTGACGCGGACTCGACTTTAACCTTTCGACTTTATATCGTCGCTTAGCACAAAGTTGTTACTGTTGACCCTCAGTATCATCATCATGTGTCCACATCAACATCTTCCTGAAGTGTGTGTAGAGTCAACTGATACTTTCTGTCTCTCATTTCCTGTGATTCCCAGGCCCTTCAGTATTTGTTAAAGCTTTATGTTTGCTCTTCACTCACTTTCCAAAGCCTTAAGTTCAACAGCGTCTCCTCATGTCACGCCACAGGTCTCCAGACTCAGCTCATCCAAAGCTTTCCTGTGTCAAAGTGTATATATACATATATAAAAACTTTGTTACAGGAACAGTCACCTGTTTGACCTCTGACCCTAATCGGCTGTTTCCTTCCTGTCTTTGTGAAGACTCCAAGAGGCCAAATGCTTACTGAATCCATTGTTTATTTATTTTGAAAAATGGCCAAACAATACTAGGTGAATCATAGTGTAGTGATGCTGTTCTGATTCTTCTAATATGACACGAGTGAAAAACACCAAAACACCTAAAACAAAAAAAAACAAAAAAAAAAAAAATTGGATGTTTACCTGTCGTGACTCCCACTCATGTCAATGCCCTGCTCATTGTGGTGTATATATGGGTGTGTGTGTGTGTATACTTGTGTGTAAATGCTAATTCATGTGGACCCAGCATGTTTGAACTGTTGGGGTTTAAATATGTAGTTAAAAGATTTAAAACTAGGGCTCTGTGTGTGCGTGTGTGTCTGTGTGTGTGCGTGTGTGTTTGCGTGTGTGTGTGTTTGTGTGTTGTCAGGTGAAAACATGGTATCTCTTCAGGTTGTCAGTGTCGTTCAACCCATTCAAAACCTCATTTTAAAAAATAAAGAAAATAAAACGTGACCAGTTTTTCTCAACTCACCTTGAAGATACAAGTTTTCATCGGACAACAGCGTGTACAGTGTGTGTGTGTGTGTGTGTGTGTGTGTGTGTGTGTGTGTATGCATGCCCGTGCCTTATCTGTTTCCCCTCAGTGGTCATGTGATTAGCCATCAAAGTGCCAGTGTGCCCGTTCTGCCATAGATTAAAACGAGGTGCGTTCAACAGAGCTCTGATGTTTGTGTGTTCAGAAGGGTTTGGTAACAGGCTGAAGGTCAGCGTAGCTTGTTGAATGCAGCTCAGCTGTAATGGACAATCACAGGCTTAAAGAACTGAACCTGATGAATATGAATCATCACTAAAGCTGCATTAACATTAAAACTGTTCACATTAAATGAGGATTAAAGTCAAAAGTGACGTTTTCAAGTTAATAAATCTCGATCCTCCTCTACAGGTCACATGACAAAAATCCCAGAATTTAATCTCAAAATCAGAATCAAAAAAAAAAAAAGAAAAATTCACATGGCCCTAATCCTCTGTCGTACTCTTCTCATATGTTATAATTCAGTTTGTTTTATGTTCAGCTTTCGTTTGAGGTTTCACATGTTCAGTATCAAGTTAATCCACTAATGATTTATAGAAATGATTCATCATCATTCTGCAGCTGTCTCTAATATTACTTCACTTTACAGTAAATGAAACCAAGTACAGTTTGTGTTCTGTTTCTTCTTAACTCTGCTGATCGATTACAGCCCTGTCTAATCTATGGATCTTCGTACTGTAACTGTTGTCATGGTGACAGTGAACAATATTTCTCAGTGGGAGAAATCACGTGGTTTCCAGCTGATTTAGTGATAGCTATTGATCTTACTTTCTCTGACGTTTTTTTTTCATCCTTTACTTTTTGATATGTTGTGGATCGTAGTCTCATATGTGTCTGATATACTGGTGATATACTGTAATATCAGTGTGTGAAAACAATAAACAACTGGTGAATGAAACACAACAGAGCACTGTTTTATATTAAACACCACTTTCACACACACACACACTCACAAACACAACCTCTATTTGAAGTAGCTCTTAACAAGAGATTCTCGAATGAAATGGAATTTTTTGATGCAAGTATTCATGGGGAAAGCAGTTCACAATTCATAATATAAATATAATATAAATATAAAAACTAGATATCATTTTTTTTTTTTACACAGCATCATATTTTAAAATGTTTTCAGTTCTTTTATGTGAAGTCTTAATGTGAAAAGTGAGCAGTGATTATACCTGTGAAATAAAAGTCCAACATATCCCTCACAGCTCACCTGTCTCTCTGTGACATCACAGCTCACCTATCCGTCTCTGTGACATCACAGTTCACCTGTCCGTCTCTGTGACATCACAGTTCACCTGTCTGTGTCTCTGTGACATCACAGCTCACCTGTCTGTGTCTCTGTGACATCACGGCTCACCTATCTGTCTCTGTGGCATCAAAGCTCACCTATCTGTGTTTGCTGCTGATGGGATTTTCAGAATAAAATGATGCCTGACATGAACAAACAGATCAGTTGAACAAACTGTGGCTAATTTACTTGAGTCAGTTGATTCCTCCAGTCTTGTCTCAAAAGAGTCCAGAAGAGTCCAGACGAGTCTCAGGAGAGTCCAGAAGAGTCCAGACGAGTCTCAGGAGAGTCCAGACGAGTCTCAGGAGAGTCCACAAGAGTCCAGACGAGTCTCAGGAGAGTCCAGAAGAGTCCAGACGAGTCTCAGGAGAGTCCAGACGAGTCTCAGGAGAGTCCAGACGAGTCTCAGGAGAGTCCAGGTTCAGTATTTAACCAGAGCTGGGAAGGTGACAGCTGTGGGAACAGATCGATGACATACTTTAATCCAGGTGAACCACAGGTCAACTCAGTTCATCCTTTTAATATTTTTAAACACTCCACATACATGTACAGCGGAAGAGGCAGAAACAGACACACTAATAACAGAGGAGGTAAAGAGAAAAATCAAACTGGGAAATTGATGATAGTGATTCTTGATGTTTGATTATTTATCATCTGTGAATGTAACATTCAAATTAAATTATTCCCTCCTGTGTTGCTAAAAGAGTGGAGTGGAGTTTTGAAGTGAAACCTTCATGTCCAAATCTGATTATCTGGAAAGTTATATTCTGGATAAACCACTTCAGGGCGTTTTAAAAACACAGTTGAGTTAAAAATGCTAAAGCAGGAAAATTTGGAAGAGCATTTGGAAAATAAAATCCTTGAACGGATTCCAGCAGTGTTGCGATATCTGCAGCGGGAACAGAAGGTTCTGCAGTCTGGACTGTTCCCACAGCACTGACCATTATCGGTGATGTACCGTGGTATAAAAGGAGTGAGGAGGCGGAGGACAGCTACACAGCAACCTGCACAGGTTCAGAGGGTAAGTCACCGCTATAACTTTAGAGCCTGTTGAAATGTGTGATTCATCTTCTTTTTATTTCCTGTCTAAAGAGGAAACGGATCTTTTGGTTTATTTCTCCTGCAGAAGAAGAAAACAGAGAAGATGAAGGTCTTTGCTTTTGCTCTCCTGCTCCTGGTGGCCGTCACCTATGGTAAATACCAACGATCAGGGTTCCCGCTCTTTTCTACACATCATCTTTCAGGACTTTTCCAGCTCATATGATCATACGCCAATAAGTTCCTATATCATGTATCTAGTGTTGTATTTTTTTATGTTAAAGCAATCATGACCTCGCTCACTCACGAGACAGGAAGTTTAATGTGTCATCGTTTTACCTGAACAACGCAGCAGTTGGTTTGAAGTGAAGCTAACAAGGATGCTAGCAAATTAATAGTAGTAGTAGTAGCTGGTATTGACTTCACAATTATTGTTTTCCAACTCTCAGCAATGAACCAACACAAATTTAAAACTTTGCTGTCAGAGCTAATTCACAAACCTTAGCTAAACAAGCTAGCAAGGCTACTGAAGCTAACATGCTAACCCATTATTCAACAGTTTCATCTATTTCAAGTTCATGTATAAACCTAATAAAAACTACCACAGTTAGCAGCCAACAGTGACTTATTTATATTTAAAGGATGATGTAACTTACATTCTTCACAGTCACAAATAATCCCAGTTAAATATGTACATAAATTTGCCCAAAAATCAGATAATGTTGAAATAATTTTCCAAGATATTTGGCTTTTTTTTTCCTCATTTTTCATGACTGGAAAACTGGTCAGCTGTTTTCCAGGACGTGTTGCAACCCTGGGGGAGTTTTAGCTGAACATTGATTAATCAGTATTACCTGCGCGACAGGTGAGGCCCTGCAGTGTCACAACTGTGTCCGTGAGGCTCCTGACACTGCGGACTGCGTGGAAACCGTGGAGACCTGCCCCCCAGAGATGGACACCTGCGCCAAAATCACCTACCCCGCCCCTTACGGTCAGTACCGCCACCGACAAACCAAAGAAAGCATTCAAATCAGTTTATTTATATATCAGTCATAATATTCCGATCTGGCTTCGCAGTGAACACCTTCCACAAGTCCTGCTACAAGATGGTTGAGTGTCTGAAGCTGGCTCTCACTCAGGGTCTGAAGGTCAGCTGCTGCAACTGGGACGGCTGCAACAAATAAAGACTCCACCTGGACCAGGAGACAACATCATGTGACAATAAAAACTTGAAGCATGCACATTTGGTCGGCTGTTTTCTTCCTGATTTGATCCAACATGTGTAGACCTGCAGGACATGAGTGTAATTCAGTCAAGGGGCGTAACCATGATATATTAATAAAAGCTGAGCCTCATACAACTTTAAGGTAAGGTAACATTGTTGGTCTTCTAATCTTTCCAGCTAACCAACAGTTTGCCAACAAGATGACTCGGATTATAGCACCAATACAAAGTAGTTCCAGTTCATTAGGGTTGAACTGTATTGTGTTATATATATACAGGAGGTGTTTCTGTTATTTAGCTTAAACTCATCGATATACAGTTCCAACAAATAGTGAGTAAACCCCTTGGATCTCCCTGCATTTCTGCATGAGCTACTCATTAAATGTGGTCTTATATGCTTCACAATAATGGAGAAGCTACATAGGCCTGACATGGTAACATCAAGCATGAGGACATGAAGAGTTTTAAACCAAGTTTAGTATAATTATATTTTAGTGTCTGGCTCTCTTCAGTTCATGTCACAGAATCTCAATTGATTTGAGGCCTAGAATCACTTTAACCATTCTGAAAAATGACTTTTCTTATGTCCCAGCCGCAGTTCACTGTGTTTAGGGGCATTTTCATGTTACATCTCCCAACTTCTATTTACCACCCGATGACTCACAGCTACTCTAAATCCTGAACTTTAACCCAAGGGTTGTCTTCCACCTTTTCAAACCTTTAATGTCATCTTGCTTCATCTGAAGCACATGTGAAAAGGGATGTTTGAAATTAGCTTTTTAGAGTAATTTGTGAAGGGGTTCACATATTATTTCCTATTTGAATTTTTTATATTGAGATTTTTTAATAAATACAGCAATTCAGAAAACAATTATTTGAGTATTATTAGTTTACATAGAGTGTATTTGTCTATTATAGTAACTTTGATGAAGCTCAGACCACATCTCATGGATTAATTGTGCATAAATGTAGGTCATTCAAAAGGCCTCACCTCACTTACTCACTAATAAATTAGTTAGTAAGCAGAAAACTACTATTCCGAAGTAACATGGCGGGTAAGAAACACCCAGTCACAGGCGAAGATCATATATCACCTGTACTGCTGACATCACTGCATCTTTCAGGGTTTAACACAACCTTGAAATAAAGCAAAACATTTTAAAAATTAAAAATTAAATACATCAAAATGCAAAATAAAATCCAGCGTTATAAGAGAAAGTGTGTGTGTGTGTGTGTGAGAGAGAGAGACAGTAATAGACAGATTAAAAGTGAAAACTACACTGTTTATTAGCCAAAAAGAGAAAGAATTTCTTTGTTGCTAAAGCCGATTCTGAAGTAAGATTACATTTTTTAAATTTTAAAATGAATTACCTAAAGGATTTATGAAAATGGATGCAAACTTTTGAGCTCAACTGTACTGTTGTGAAAACCTGGTTACCACTACAACCAGCATAATGCATGCTGGTTAAACTCGTAACCAACTATGTTGTTTTTCCTAGTAGCGCCGCTAGATGGCAGCAATGCAGCTCAATTGATGCCAGCTGCCGTAAACTGTCAAAGAAGAAGAAGATCAGCTGCTGTTGGATTTACGTCATCTCCTTTATCCCCTGCGCCATGCTAACAAAATTATCTCACAGGGTTATTTTTAGTTAATACTGTGGTTTATTGTGCTGTTTCAGTGTAGGACAGTAGCCTTCACCTTCAGCTGAGTGAACGGAGACGCTCGCGAGCTTCGCGCGTTCAGCAGCGTCATCTCTTCTTCCTGGTTAGCATAAGTTGCTAGCAGCTTAACGGAGCTTGTAATACGCTCAGCAGTAGCCTTACAGCTTTTACTTCAGTTCTCTGTGTGGATGAAAACATCGATAACGCTGTTTATTATCATGAAATAACGTCTAGGGCTTTGTTGGTACGTATGACAGGACGCATATCGATAGCTACCACGTTAGCGGTTAGCCAGCTAAACCTTTGTTTTTTTTGTGTGTTGTTTCCAGAAAACACCGTATATAACCGTGATGCAGCAGGCAGAGAATGGCGGTGAGGAGGAGGCGACGGTAGACGTCCAGTTTACCGACTTACCGAACGCCCTGATCGCCTGTAAGGTGCCGGAGGATCTGTTCAATGAAGGCAGTCTGAAGGTGAGGACTAAACCCTGTCTGTCAGTCCATGTGGATAATGTTACTGCGCTGCTTTTGGTGAACTTGGTGTAAAGGGTGTGAGAATGATGCTCTTTGATTTATTGTGTGTGTGTGTGTGTTCTGTGAATTGTAGTTTTTCAAAGAAACAGGATCAAAGCTGGATCACCTAATTTTGGTTTGGTGTAAGACTGCAGGTCCACGCACCTTCTGTATGTATCAGGATTATGGAGATGTACATGTACACCCCCAGTTATAAATCCCCTATCTTTAGTAGATTTATACCATTAGATGAAGGTAATAGTAAATATATACTGTCAGATGTTCAGTTTTTATCCTATGAGGCACAAAGATGACATCAGACACAGAGGGATGCATCATTAGGAAGTTTCCAATAATGTTCAGTTTCTGTTTGCTGCCAGTCGAGTACAATAGTACTGCTGGACAGTAGAGCTGGAAACGCACATAACAAAGGCAAAACAAAGTGGCATCTAAAGCCTTTGTCAAACGGAGGCATAAAGTTTGAACCTGCCATTAACACATCTCCTCATCCCAATAACTGTAACCAGCAGCGCTAAGAATCAAAGTGTATTCTGGATCAGGCCTTATGCCCCGCCCATCACCTGCATGCTCCAGGTGGACAGGTGAAAGGGCGGAGAGCATCAAGACGGTTAGAGGAGGAAACATAAGAGAGACTCAGCCACATGTTTTGAGACAGACCCAAACTCAGATGAGGAGTCTGTTGAGACCAGAATCAAAGACTAGCAGACAGTTAGCGTAGTTAGCGTCTTTTAATTGTTTTTGGTTGTTTGATATGTTTTGACATAGTGTTTGTGGTCGTGCTAATGCTAACTCTCTCTCTCTCTTTCTCTGTACTGACAAGGTTTCAGGTTTATTTAGCCCCACCCCCCCATCCCCATAAGTTGATAGGATTGGTTCTATAGGTTTGTGACATATGAAAACCCTGGCTGTCTGAATCTGTTTTTTATGAGACTGTCATTGTTCAAGGTGGAAACACTCAGTCGTGGTGTTGACTGATTATGTCGCTCATCATATGTCTTGTATTATACATAAACATCATATGGATGTTAACAAGGTTAAACACTTGATTTTCATCGGAGGATGATTTTAACACCTCCTCCTTTCTTTTTCTCTTCCTTTCCTCTTCTTATCCCATGTATTTCATCTCGCCCCTGTGTATCTCACTCATTGACTCCGGTCACAGTGATTGGCTGAGTAGCATCACATGACCAGTGCTGTAAAGTGTAGAAAAGATATACCTGATAAAATAGAAATGCTCTGTCAAAATGTGATCATTCCCAATAATTTATAGGTCATATGTCCAGGTCCAGATGGGACGGGGTCTGGGTCTGGATCTGGACCGTAGTCCACCTATTAGTGACCTATTGTTTATTTGTTCTTTAACCAGATTCTTCCTGATTTATATCAGATATTTGTTAATGTTACCCTGTTTTATAGAAGCAGAGCTCTTGTGTTGCTGCTGACAATCGTTTAACATTTGACATGGATTGCCTATGTAGAAAAACCACCCTCTCTATGTAAGGTAAAAGGTATTGTTTTGGTAACCCTCTCTATAACTAGCTGTTTTTGTAAACGAATGGAAAGTGACAACGGAGCACTGTGCTCCAGCTAAAGCAAGTCTCAACAGATGTAGTTAAATCCATGACAGCAGTGGTGACAGTCCTCACCAGACATCTGATAATTACCACCGATATGTCAAAGGGTTTCAGAGGCTTAGTTAAACACTAATCTCTCCAGCATCAGGCTCACAATCTCATCACTTACCAGCCAAAGTCATGACACACTTCTTTCCTCTGAAGTTACTGGTGACGAATCAGCTGCGTTCTCAACTTTTTGCTCAGTGGTTCCTAACAAAAGTGCTTCATTTTGAAGTCCTGTGTCCTGCTTCCTGTTGAATAGAAAGCACCACAGTATGCAGCTTTACAGTTGAGCCCAAGCAGCCTATCAGTGCCTGCACTGTTGGTCATGTGACCCCTCGCCTTGCAGGTCTGTTGATGGTGGCAAATTAGGCAGCAAAGTATTGAAACCAAGTTTGAAAACAACTCTTCTTCTCTTTATTATAATGTCTTGTGTTGCCCTTTTTCAAACCTGTTTACATGGTATTCTGTAAAAAAAAAAAAAGTTTGTGTGTTTAAAGGTGTTGGGGAGCACCACTGCCTGTAGAGGGAGCTGTGTGCAGTCTGATTAATGTCCTCATTTGATGTCACTGAGTTGAGTGTAGAAGGCTCCAGGTTGCATTAGCTGTTAAAAAGCATAACACACCCAGATCTGCAACAGAGCTGTTGGTTGTCGAGCTGCATTGTGGGCAATGTAGGCATGCAGATTTGACAGGGGAGACTGTGTGGAATAGTGGTTCTGCTGCATCAGGAGGAGGAGGAGGAGGAGGAGGGCTCTGGTCCTTTGCAGGTCTGGTCTGTTAGTTTTGAATCTCTCTCTCTCTTTCTGTCTCTCTCTTTCTTTATGTCTATCGCTCTCTGTCTCTTTCTTTCTCTCTGTCCCTCTGTGTCTTTTATTTTTTTTATTTCAAATTCAATTGTCTCTTTCTCTTAGTTGGATGAAGTAAATGAAAGGGTATAACAGAGGATTAGCTTGGCGCCTTGGTTTGGGTTTTACTTACTGGGTTTTCAGTAGTTCGGTGTGTGGACTTCATCCACACGTCTTTATTTGTGAAGGAACATTTAGACCCTGAGGCTGCAGCAGTTGAGTTGATGCTTTGAACTGAACTGTGGTTTTATCTGGAGTCTACCATCAGAGCTTCTAACTGTTTATACTCATTTTAATATTTCAAATTCAAATAGCTTTATTTGCATCAACAAAAATATGTTGTTGCCAAAGCAATAGTTTACAGATGAATCAAATACATTTAATTATTTAATATCACGTCACATACATTAATATCTCAGCTAATACTAAGCCACTAGTGCTTTATGTATATACTGAATTGACCAGATTTTTACATTAATGTGCTGACATTCACATCTGGTTAGATTTTTATGAAAATGTTCATTCATTCATTCATTCATTCGTTGGTTGTGAATTGTGTTGCTGAGAGGAAACGTGTGGATTTGTGGTTGTTATTAAGAAAATTAGTGTGTGTATCTTTTGAATACAGGCATTTTAGAGATCTTTAAACATATTGTATAGAACAGTGGTTCCTGACCTGTGGGCCGGGGCCCACTAGTGGGCGACGGAGGTATTGCAAGTGAGCAGACAAATCATTTGCCAAACAGCTGGCTACAATTTTTGTGAAAGATAATATTTAAAAAAACGTGTTGATACACACACACACACACACAGCTACATGCGTGTGCACAGGGCAGGGAGATGATCCAGCGCTTCCTGATGGGCTGTAGAGGTTCACTGATGTTGATGGAAAAGGGGAAAACAACAGAGGAGAGGGGCAGAGGTCACCTGGTTTCTTCTTCTTCTTCTTCTTCTTCTTCTTCTTCTTCCATGAGCCTGCTGCGTTTCCACAGCATGTCCGCAGAGACGCACCGCCGGATTGGATGACTCAGTGGATGTTCTTGAAAACACTGGAGGAATGAGTGTGTGCTTCATGTTGAGAGAGAGAGAGGTGGGATCATTCACATAAGGAAACGAAATAACACTGACAGGCTCCATTGTTCTTCATCCGGAGTGAGATTATAGTGGGTTTGTCCAGGTGTGTAGTCATCTGTTGTGTTGCTGTTGGAAGTGTTGAGAGCTTTTTCAGATAGGGTCCGTTTACAGGAATGAGGCACAAAGTATTTTCCAGTGTGAGACGGTTTTTCTCTGAGCTGCAGCAGGAAGCCGACGGCATTATTAAACCAGCATGGAAGACCAGATTCAGGTCTGGGAAAAGTGATGCGGGTCTGGAAAGTCGTGGAAGTTCCATGGAGTTTTCCAGCAGGCCACGCCCAGTTCCAGCATCAAGACTTAATTTAGATCCAAGATAAAACCGTGTGATTAGCCGTGTTTGTTTTACACAACAGGATAAACAGGTGAAATAAAGATGGAGGGAGAGGAAGCTGATGAAAAATCACCCACATCAGGTCCAGTGGAAAATGTGAGTTCTGTGTTCTTGTACAAATGACACTCAGTAATCCCAGACTCTCGGCTAGACATTTTCTCAAACACTTATTCAGTGTAAATTCTCAGGCAGCAGCGGACGACTTTAAAACTTTATGAGTTATAAAGTCAGTTATCCTTCTAAAGTCAGACATAAACCAGCTGATTTTATCTTTATCTGATCCAAACACTTATTCATCCAGTTCAGACTATTACTGGTTCCTTTTTAAAATAAAAGAATACATTCAGAACAGGATTTGAATTGATTGGTTTGGTTTGTCTCAGCCAACAATCTGCCATGTTTTAAGATTTGTGGTAAACTAAGATAATCAGTTAAGAGTCACATATATAGGAAGCGTATTTCTCAGAGAGAGTTTAGTTTATATTATCAGATATTTTAGTTGTACTGTAACTGGTAACTAGTGTCAATATTGGTTTTTGCCTCAAAAAGCCAGTCTGACTCCTCCCCCTCCAGTATAGCCCCTCCCCCTCCAGTCTGATCCAGTATCAGTCTTTTATTATTTTAGTTGAACCATAACTTTCATCTCAGCACATGATGCCATAAAACTACAGCAGCTGGTTGGAAACACAACACTGTTTCCAGTATGTACACCTGTGTGTGTGTGTGTGTGTGTGTGTGTGTGTGTGTGTGTGTGTGTGTTGCCCGCCTCACTGACAAGTGAGAGAATGGAAAAAATGGGAAGATGAAAAAAAAAACAGCGTGATGGAAAAAATGCAGGGCTGAGCGTGCACACATAATCTCTCTCTCACTCTCACACACACACACACACACACACACACACACACACACACAATGGCCACACCAGGGTGAGGTTGAGGTCTGGAGATGATTAGCACTTACACATACACACACTCACACGGTAATGTTTAACATCAACAAACAACACTAACACGAGAGCATCAGTTTCACTGTCGGGAGGCTCATCAACATTACACCGCCTTATTTTCCACACACACATTTTCCATTCAGCGACACACACACACTCACACTCACACAGGACAGTGCTGTGAGTCATTTCACTGTGCATTAACACCTGCTGTCACTGGGCCACAGTCCTCATGTGCAGTGTGGTGACATGTCGGTCTAACGGTTTATGATCGGCATGTTCCGAACCACAACACCTGCCAGGTGTCGCTGAAGTCCGCTGTGAGGTCACTAAGCTCTGTGTCACCTGTCACCTGAGAGTCTGAGGGTCCTGGGGCCAGACTCAGCTGAAAACAGATATAAAATAAAAATAAAAAAATAAAAATTTTAAGGGAAACCTTAATTCAGATTTAGGAAAATCTTAACTTAAGGTGTTTTGTGTCGTCCTCTTCAGCTTCATCTCTCTCCCTCTCTCACACAAACACACACACACACACACACAGGTGCAAATGTTGGTGGATTGGCTTCACAGCCTTGTTTTTCCAACTGCATACTGCGTACACACACACACACACACACACACTTGCCCTACACTTCAAGCTCTCTGCTATTAATACCTCATAAAAGCATGTTATCAAACTGCATACTTTCCATGAGCTCCAGCTCTCTCCCCCCTCTTTCTTTTCCTCCCTTCATCCCTCCGTCCTACATTCCTCCTCCCGGTCGTGTCCGTCTCTCTCTTTGTTTCTGCTTCATCCATATTTACTAACCCTGACGTGTCTCTCAGGAGTCAGCTGATAAGTCTCTGGTATGTGAGTGAAAGGCCGATTGTCACATATTTTCCATTCATCAGAGGATTTTTTTTTTTTTTGCATTGAGTTTAAAGCAGATCAGAGCTTTCTGTTTGCTGGTGGTGATGTCATTATTTCCAGTCACACACTGGCCTTCTTTATGTCTGATTAGTCAGCATTAGCTCGTATCTCTCAGCAGAGGGACAGACAGAAAAAAAAAAAAAACACACTGTCCCACCCCTTCCCACAGGCGATTGGCTCGCAGCGAATGACACCAGGAAGAGGAGGAGGGTTGGATTGTGGGTAGTGCGTCATCGACTGGCAGGGGCTCATTTAAGCGGCTGTGTAGCAGAGAGAGAGAGAGAGAGAGAGAGCGAGCTTAGAAGAGGCTGAGTGACATTTTCAGCTCCACACCCAAATCTCTGGAAAATTCCATCAGTTTGCTGCAGAGTTGGTTCACTGAGGCCGAGCGAGGAGGCAGGAAAATGCCCAGCAGACACCGGCTCCATGTTGGATTTTATCTTTGTCAATAACCTTGGGGGTGTGTGTTAGAAGACTGTGTTGACGGAGGTTTTCCTGACCACAGCGTGGAGGTCTGGTCCACCGAAGACACATCCATGTGCGAGGAGTCAGATCCGGATCAAAGCTGATCTTGTTTCCTGTCGGGGAGCGTCTATCACTTCCTGCTCGTCTGTCACCCTGGGGAAGGCAACGCTTTTCCGATCCCCCCGACTCCCCCCTTCCTCTTCATCGCTATCACCCTCATCCTCTGTGTCGGCGTCCCGCTGCGCCCTGACCTCAGGTATCAGGTGGCGAAGGTTTCGTCTCCCGGGATCTCCCGTCATGCACATAAAGACCACCAAGTGTAACCGCTTCTGCCTGGTCGCCTCGGTGACCAACCAGGAAGTGTTCAACCGTCCCGAGGCACAGGTAAGCTGCTCCTGTGTTGTCAGGTTTATCTCTGAATTTAAAGTTTAGTTTTCCTTGAACTGAGAACTTCTTCTTAAAGATCCATATAGTCTAAAGGTCTGTGTCCATGTGTTGTTTGATTATAGATCAGCTCTAGCTTCTATATTAATACTGTGAAAGTATCAAAGCCTCAGTCCACAGAGAAATGCACACAGCCTGTATTCAGAAACCGAGCCTCAAAACCAGCCGTCAGGACTTCTGGAACTTTGTGATGTCACAACAAAGCAGTCACTCTTCTGAGCCCCAAGCCCCACCCACCTGGATCCACCATCCAACCTTGCAGGATTTGGTGTGACATTTTCGAAATCTCCAGTTTATTAGGAACACCTAGCTAAAACGAATGCAGTCTGATACGACAGTGCTGCAGGAAACGCTGAAGTTTCGGCAAGAAAACGGATGTAAAACATCAGGTTTTGGTGGATGTTCTGTTTATATCATATTATTACAAATGTCTGTTTTCTACCTTGGTGCTGACAAGACATTTGAAATATTATATTTTAGATAACATCACAATATTTCCTATTTTTCACAATGTTTTTTACCTTATGCATGTGACAAATAAAACCGCTGTTTGATGCTTATACCTGAAACATAAAACAGATTAATCGGATAAAAGAAGCCCTCTTTCCCCTCGCACACCATCTCCTCTTACTCATGTCTCTGCATTTTCATGAACGGAGGTCAAAAGTTGAAATGTTCAAATTCCTTGAAGGCATCGTCGCCTCTAAGGGGGGGCGGCACACTTCATATCGACTTACTGTAAACCTGCATCTTTGAATTGTCACCTATTAGTGACCTCCGGGATATAAAGTCAACACAACAGCAGTGAGTGATCCAGACCCAGATGCTGTCCTGTCCACACCTGGACCTCTAAACCTATAAATGATTGAGAATCATTACATTTTGTCTTTACAGCTCCTCAGCCAATGATTGTGCCTCGAGTCAGTGAGTGAGAAACACACACAGGAGAGACGAGAAACAACATGGGAGAAATAAGTGTGGAAAGTGGTATATAAGAGCTGTATAAAAAAATGGAGCATTTTTATTTACTTGTTATTTATTTACTTTATTTCTTGAACACTTCATTTTTATAGGAGACATTCCAGACCTCAGCTTGAGGAAGTTTAGCCCAACTTGGACCTCTTTGAATTTTAATTGAATACCCCTGTGTATGCAGTTCAGTCCTCACACATGAACACATTCATACATTTGTTCATACATATGTGATGGTGTAAAGTGTGAAAAAATGAGACCGTTGCTACACCTTTGAGGTAACCAGGTGAACTTCTGTTTTTCAGCTCTCAGACTAAAGAAAAAGAACATAGCTTCACGTGTGTCTGGTACACAGATCAATATTGATATGTGCTGTTTTGATATTCTGGCATTCATCCTCTTGAGTTTCCCTAAAAATGTTCCACGACTGCATCATGTTGTTGAAGAGCTTCGATCGGCAGGGTGCGTCGCCGCGGCAGTTAGCTGAGGCAGGGTGTCGTCGATGAGGCTGTTCGGCGGGAAACGCTGAACTCCAGCGTCGGTGTGACTGGTGTTGTTGTGAACACGCTGACCTACTGAGCCTCACACTGATTGGTCAGAGTGCAGCTATCAGCTGTGGCCTTTTTGGAAACGGCAGCGGAGGTCTGCTTCATTTTTCTCTTAATGAGCTTCTGTAACGACAGTCTCCCATCATGCAACACGCACAGAACACAGGCTGCCTTAAGCAAAGAGAAGCGACAGATATAGTGTCTTATAATAGTCTATTTTTATCACTTTTATTCATGGAGACTTAAAGTCTGTATCTGTGTTCATGCTCCTCTGGCTCAGCGCAGTATTTTTAGATGAGAAGAGAAAGAAGCAGTTCCTGATCTCCCCCCCCGCCTGATTTCAATCATCATCTCAGTCTCTCTCCCCCCCCCCCCCACCTCCTTTCAGACCAGTTTTGAGGCCTTGTTCCGCTCGTTCGACCCGGAGGTCCAGTTCCAGTACTTCAGGTCTTTCCGGAGGGTCAGGATCAGCTTCAGTGATGCTCTGGCTGCAGCCGAGGCCAGACTGCGACTGCATAAGACCGACTTCAACGGCAAAGAGATGAGACTCTACTTCGCCCAGGTAAACTCATCAAATTCATCTATTTCCATGCACTGTATTGATATTTAAAGACAGTCGAGTTCAGTCAGACACCGTAATGTTTCCTCTCAGTATAAAGAGTAACAAACCAGCTGGAGCCCTTTTCAATCTTCTAACATCACATGACACTGTTTCTGGGTGCTGTCAATGGTCTGGAGGCCCAAAGAGGTCAATATTAAATTAAATAATGTTTGAGTAAGAAATAATCTCACGAATAGATTGAGTGAAAGAAACTTAAAACAACAATATTCATCATTCTAATTTTAAGTTTTATTAGTGTTCGATTATAAAAATGTTGATTTCTTAAAGACGTGTTTTCCAATTTAATTCATGGCACTTTTTATTTCACTTTTGTTTCGTGGTGTTGGCTTTCAGCCAATCACATGCCACCAGCCTCGCTTTGATAACTCAACAACTGCTACCAAATGCAGCCAGTTAGCTTCTGTTAGCTGGAGCAACAACGATGCCTAAATAATTTAAAACCAACCAACTGGAGGCTGCTGGTGCAAATAAACAGTGTAACCTCTGCTTTTATGTAGCTTAACAATGCTAGCTACCTAGCCAGCTAACTAACTAGCCTGGGTTGTGATGGATCATGCTAACAGCAGGAGCGGTCAATGTTACGCCAGCAAATTTTTGATTTGATTAAAGATGTTTGGGTTCTCACTGGTTGTTCTAGACGGCAGCAGCTAGCTAACACTGCTAACACTTGACTTTGATGCTAAATAATAATCCAAGCCTAGCCTAGTTATTGGCCAGCTTGGTGGCTAATAGCTATAAAGCTAAAAAAAGAAAAAGAGGGCTGAGTCACAGTGTCTGTAGAGCATCTCTAGCTAACAATGCTAACACTTGACTTTGATCCTGACTAATAATCCAAGGATACCACCTAGCCTGGCTATTAGCCAGTTATATAGTGTGTGTTGAGCAGCAGCTTCTAGTTGGACGATTCAGTTACTTTAGCATTTTCGTTGCTCTGGCTAACAGATGCTAACTGGAAGCCTAATTGGCGGAAAGTTGATGACTTTTGACATCACTGTCATGAAAAGTAAAAAAAAAAAATTACATTTTCAAATAAAAATGTCTAATTAAAAAATAATGACATTACATCTGTTAATAACAACAATAACAATCAATAACCCCAAGAAAAGGAAGATGTGAAATATCTTTTCAGAATAATGACTTAACGAAGCAAAGATGCTTCATTCGCTGCAAACTGTGACCAGGCCTCACCTCTGCTCCTCTTTCCTGTAGTCTGTCCATATAGGGAGTCCTCGACTGGAGCCCCCCAAACCAGAGAAGCAGTTCCTGATCTCCCCCCCTGCCTCCCCTCCAGTGGGCTGGGAACAGTCTCAGGACGCCACGCCGGTCATCAACTACGACCTGCTGTGTGCCATATCGAAGCTAGGACCAGGTACGCCTAACCCTACACTGGTGTCTCCATAGCGATCAGTCCAAGCTGCCCGAGATCATCATGAAAACGAACTGCTAATGCCAACGTTCTACTTCTGTGTGATTCCCAGGTGACAAGTATGAGCTCCACACGGCCACGCCCACCACCCCCAGCGTGGTCGTCCACGTTTGCGAGGACGAGCACGGCGACAGCTCTGCCCCCGACGACAGCGACCAGGATGACAAGCCCCGCCCCCCGCGACCCAAGATCATCCAGACGCGGCGGCCCGACTACAGCCCCGGGGTGAAGCAGTGAACGGCGGCACGGGGGGACGGGCCTGAGGTGACACTCTATGAGCTGCGAGGGTTAGGGGGACATTGGGAAGGCACCCTGTGGACAAGCGTTTCATTGGACAGAGACAGAAAACTGACGAATGCTGCATTCATGTCCCATGGGAAAGACGGGATATGAGCTTCCTGTTCAGTTAAGCATCAGATGACATGAGATGTAGCTGAAGGAAATATTAGTATAAAATAATGTAAACTGTTTATGATTGTGTTTCGCATGCAGTGGGCGGAGACTCTGCTGATGTTTGGTTTGTGGTCATGACATGTACCGTGACTGAGTGTGTTTTGCGTGAGACGAAGCCGCTCAGCAGCAAAATAAAGTCTGTACGAGAGCATGAGAGTGACGTTATTCCCGCGTGACATGAATGCAGCATCATCCTAAGAAGTCATGTTTCCTCGTGGAGTCTGGGAAGTGAAGGAGGCACCGAAGAAGGAAGTGATTCATACCTGTCTCATACCTGTCCAACTGCTGACCTCTGCCCCGGGTGTTAGACCTGCAGTCTACTCGCCTTCAGATCCACCTGAGGTGACGTGGGTCTGCTTCACTGCTGTTGGATGTCTCAGCTTTTTAATGATGGATGAAGCCTCACTCAGTCACAGACATGAAAACATTACTCCAGGCTGAGGAGTCTGCTCCTCTGACAGTGTTATTTGTGGGTTATTTCAGTTACTGTGCTTTGGTTGTAGTATAGTAGAGATGTGTTGCTGTTTGAGCTTCCTGCTGCTTTTGTTTTGAATGTACTCACATCAAGCTCTTCATCACCATGGTCAAAAAAACAAAAACGGGGCTGACATTTTTTTAATCTGCAAAGAAAATACAAGTGAAGCACTGTGGCTCTGGGCCCCATGGGCTCTCTGCTGGAGCCCCTGTTGATAGGAGATGTGTTGACTATAGTTAATGTCTTATTGTGCTCATACAAGCTGTTTGCATGTACAAGAGTTAAAATATGCACCAAAAGTGTGTGTGTGTCTGTGTGTGTCTGTGTGTCTGTCTGTGTGTGTGTGTGTGTGTGTGTGTTCAGACAGGTGGTTGAAACTGCTCCCTCTAGTGTTGCATCAAATCCCACACTTTGACAATATAATACTGTAACACTCCCTCTTTTCTCTGTTATTGAATGTGTTGTATCCTCATGTTACTTCATCAGTTTAAAGGAGCTATTTTTACATTTTGCTATTGCTATGTAGCTAACATTAGCATTAGCATCAATCGTCACTCCTTTACTCACACCCCCCTTGTTTGCTTCTGTTTCTATGACTTCTTCTATTAAAGCTAGCATGCTAACCAGCTAAAACTGGTCAGCTGCCACGTCTCGTCACTTTCCGATACCGAGTCACTGTAGCCTCCAATCTGCCCTTGAAGAAGTAGTTGCGCCGCTGGCACATTATAGCCTCTTGTATTGTAAGTCCAATGATGGCTGAAGCTCTTGCTAAGTAAACAGCTGTTGATGCTAATGTTAGCCACCAACAATAGCAAAACTCAGTCTTATGTCTCCACACTGTGTCAACATTTAAGAAACACCATCCTCCTGACGTTCAGTTTTATTTCCTCTCAGACTGAAGCCACTGTTTTAGTGAGTCAACTTTACATCATGCTGAAGCCCGATGCGCGTTCATGTGACTGCCCACATATCTACGGCTGTTGCCTAGCAGCATGTGTTGCTAGGATACGTTGTTACAATCTCCGCGGTCTTGCTAATTTGTATCATTTTCTGATTTTGTGTAAATTATTTCTTAAGTGTTGAGTTTGTTTCTCTGATTTTCTCTTTCTTATTTACATCATGAGGTGAGGATATAAATGGGATGATGTCATAGAACAGGGGGAGTGATCCGTCAGGTCAGAACCACGGACAGAGTCTTTTACTGGCCCGTGGCGCTGTCCATCAAGCACTTTGTGCAGTAAGGAGCTGCAGGTCTGCACGGTGATCCAGGTACAACTCTTCGTCGTACACATTGATCTGTCCTACAGACCAAACCTCTCATTCGCTGTAGTCTATTATTTCTATCCCTTCTAGGTATAAAATCTATAAATGAGACGTCTAAAGTCGTTACTTTACTAGATTTCCGACATTTATAACAGGTCTTACTAAGAGGAAGACTTAAGACCAGTTGGTGTAACCAGCTCTAGGCCTTTTATTTTTCAGTTGATGTGTTTGCATGATGCATTTTACTAAAAACTACATTTATACTTGATACAGACTTGGTTCACACAGAGCAGGAGAAAGAGGGGGTTCATTAGAGGGACCCTGTTTGGGTTTCAACACTGCACCAGAAACAAGTAGAAGGTACAAGAAAACCCTGAGGGTTCATCACACTGTACGACGGGAGCTTCATCTTCACTGACTGTTCATGTGACGAATGAAAATCCACTTAAACTGTGTATTAACACTCTTCTCTCTTCCTGTGGCCAGTAGAAGTCTGTCTGTCTGTTTCAGCTTGAAGACGTTTTATTTTGAAAAAGCTGTTTAGATCAGTACATGTGTTTTAGCTGTTGATCTTGACGGAGGCTGACGGAGAGCGTCAGCTCGAAGCTGCACTGTGAAACGCGACGCTTCGCCATCAGCTGTCGCCTTCAAACAACTGGAGGCTCCTCGTCAGTTCGGCTACTTTTGTATGACTGCTGTTTAAACTTCATTTATATTAAACCAATGAACATGAATGAGTTGGCATTAATAAAGATTTGACCATCAAATTGAATGAGATGTTTGTGCTTTTTGTATAAATCCGCTGCATTTAATTTCAGACGTTGTTGCTGTGTATATGAGCTGAAGCTTCAGCGCCCTCTGCTGTCTGGAGGCAATTGAAAGGGATCTCAGCACCTGCTGTTCAGACAGTCTCACTAACTACTCAGCTGTTAATGCTTCGTGTCCCCCCCAATACTGGGAAAATACCAATCTGTCCCCCCCAATATTATGTATAAATATGTTAAATATTTCCTCCTTTTATGAACCCTGGCTGTCAACTGACCCGTCTCTTGTTATTTCCGATTGTCAGCTGGTGCTTGTGCTACAGAGGAGACAAAGTTCATGTACAAATAAGAGCCCTCACTCCCTCACTCACTCACTCACTCACTCCCTCACTCACACAGACACACACACTTTTTCTGTGTATAGTTAACTTTAATCACCATCCACCTGTAAATATTATAATATACCATTATATTGTAATTTTGTACTATGAGTATTCACTAATGTATTTAATCCAATTGCTACATTTTATGTTCCTATGACACAGTTTTTCTTTGTATATAGTTATTTTTAATCATCATCCAACTGTAAATGTCTCTCAAGAACTTTAATTTTGTATTAAGAGTAATCACTAATATACATCTCATATCATTGTCATTATCTGTCAAACTGTTGATTTCTAAAGGGCAATTAAATGATTATTGTTTATCCCTAAAACAATGGTATCTTTTGGTTTGGGTTCTTTTATTGGGATAGTTACTGAAAGCTTCAGCCCCACCTAGAATATTTTTCACCAGCCGCCACTGTCTGTGACTTCAGTCTCATCTGATGATCTTATTTGAAGGTGGCAGTTGGTCCTTACATTTGTGGTCAGATATTTCACACTGGGCTTAATAGACATAGTACTGGTTTTTAATCTGTGTTTGTGCCATCTTTTTTCTTCATCCTGTGCAGACCACGTCTCCATCTGAACATCATGATCTTCTGTGGGATCTTCTCTTACACCAATCACACTTGCAAGCTGATTTTCCAGAGGTTACTCCCGTGTCTTCAGGCTTCGGCTTTCAGGGATGACCACAGAGATGAAGATGACAGGATCAGTCCACACCTGTGCACTGCTGATGTTGAGGTGAGGGATTGATCTGTACGTAACAGTAATGAATTCATTTTTGTACCATTGTGTTTGTGTCTTTTTTA
Source organism: Seriola lalandi dorsalis (assembly GCF_002814215.2). Classification (NCBI taxonomy): domain Eukaryota; kingdom Metazoa; phylum Chordata; class Actinopteri; order Carangiformes; family Carangidae; genus Seriola; species Seriola lalandi. Next base: position 2,829,740 of record NW_019525403.1, on the reverse strand, counting down.
AAAATCCTGTAGAGACTATGGCTACATCCACACTATTACTTTTAAAAAGCTTCACTTTAGCTATGTTTTTGTCTGGCGTCTTCACACCTCTAGAGTTTTCCAAAAAAAGAAAAGACTTTCAGAAACGCTGCTGGACCTTGTTTAGTTGGAAAACTCCAGGGGTTGCTTTGTAGTCTGGACGGACAGAAACATTGGAACAGATGACGCTCCTGATTGGGTCTCATCAGCCTCAACTACCAATTGTCTTTGTTGTTCCTGCAACTAACTGGAAGCAGAATGTCTAATCTAAACACACACAACCAACCAACCGACCGACCAACCAACCAACCACAAGAGAGAAAGGCACACAGCGGAGAACACAAGGAAAACAGGGAAAGAAAAGGTCCTAATCCTAACAGTGTGATAGTCTGGATTGAGATCATTTCTGATACGAAGCTAAAGGGTTAGGGTTAGGTACAACGCCAAGGGCTGAGGTTAGGGATAGGGTTAGGTACAACGCCAAGGGCTGAGGTTAGGGTTAGGTACAACGCCAAGGGCTGAGGCACTGCTCATGGTAATGAGTCATACTTGTTAAAGCTCATAAATACCCTCTTTGCCAAAGAGTTGTTGCACAGATCCTAATATTTGTCACACAAGAAGACATAAAAGACATTGCACAGTGTGCAATCTGTTATGCTCCCATTGAAACCAGTTCCTTGAACAGTGCAAGGGTTAGGGTTAGTTAGGGTACAACATGAGCGACACACACCAAAGGTCACAGAACGAACATGTCATCTCTGACATATTTGATGGTGAAATGTATAGAACTTGCCAAAACCGGGTGCAATTCTGTCACATCCAAACAATTTGTCATTTAATTTCAATTCGGAAGGCTCACCTGTGTACAACTCTTCCAGATTTTCAATATGGTCCATACAGCTCCATTTAAATGAGCTCCCTCCCGAAAATGAGACTCCAGAACGTAGTGCTCGCAGGTCTTAGGTTCGGTGCTCAAGAGTCAATCATGTCTATTTTCTCAGCAGAAATGTGGCGCAAAGTGAAGAAATAAGGTTTTCCTGCGGCTGTTGCTGGGAACCTTCAATAAAGCAGCCGTGTTCTGGTACATAGTTAATTTCTAAAACCATTTCTACATGCTTAGTTACTGAGTCCCCAATCAAAACAGTGTGTGGCTCAGGTGTGAAGTTCACAGCATTTCTTCTGCCCCTCGGCCAAGCAGTGGTTTTAGGGCTTTTTCTTGAGTTTGGTTTAAACTCATAAGCTTCCCTGTGTTCAACGTGATTGGCCACGTTCCTCCTGACATGCGGCTTAGCATTGATTTCGGGGCTATTTCCTGGATCTTGTGTATCCTCGATGCTGGCGTTATTAGCTTCTCTGGGTTCAACATGGTAAATATTGTTCAGAGGATCGTATCTGTTGTTTAATGACAGTTCAGGTGGTGGAGTGAGCGTTGGCGCTCTCCTATTTGATATCCCGCTGGATTAGCCGGTATGAGGCATCAGGGAAGACAACATCCGACGTAACTCTATGAATAAGAATCTCTGTCCGTTAGCATTTACTGGCTCTGCACCTTGAACATCAGCTGCTACAGAGTCAATGTATTGTTCACTCTCATGTATGCAATGGAGCGTTTCAATCTTCTACTGGAGCTCCGTTATCCTCTCAGTCAGTCGTTCACAGTCCCAGCAGCTCACCCATCTTGCAGGGTTTACGATTATGGAGGTCGGACAACGTTAGGGAAGTTAGGGTTAGGGCTGCAGCACAGACTATAGTAGCTCACTTATAATGATGAGACTAGCAGCTTGAGACAGCTCCAAAATAAAAGGGATTATACAGTGACATTTTTTCTGTGTCCAGACTGATGAAAGTGAAGTTTTTCAGCTTCCTCCTTCAGTCTGATCTTCTTTCCCTCTCTGGTTCTGTGCGTTCATCAGCGCTGAAGATGATCCAGTGGGAAACGATGATGACTGGAAACATGGAGACGTGGACTCAAACATCAGATGGGACGACCGGAGGTATGTGGCTAAGATGTGTGTGTGTGTGTGTGTGTGTGTGGTTGAAACAACTAAACTACAAACAGAACTCAAAAACCCCCAAAAAACGGTAAATGTTTCGGGAAAATTACATGTTGTAAATTTCTGCCAGTTGAATGATGGCGGCAGCTGACCTTGAAGGGAACAAAACCAGAGACGGTAAGTTAAAGCAGCTCCACCTGCAGCAGGTAATAATCTCATTTATAACATCCGTCACAAAAACTTTTATTTTGACATGTTAAGTATATTAATCTTATACAACGTATTTGTCATGTTTTGCCATGGCAGACACTTTTTGTTCGTTTTATTTTGGACTTTTTGCACTTGCTATTTTGTAATTGGTTTCCATGTGTGTCAGTGTTGTTGCTTCCTGTCTTGGTCCTGTGGTGATTGTCTGCCCCGCCCTGATGTGTTTCACCTGTGTGCAATCACCTTGCCTCCCTTGTCTATATAGTCCTTGTGCTTCCCTTTGTCTGTGTCGCTTCGTCTGTTGTTTTTCGCTGTTCACGTCTGTTGTCTTCATGTCACGTTCATGTCTGGATTTTTGGTTGAATAAAGAAAAGTCTCCCAAGAATTGACTGCATTTGGGTTCAACTTACCTCATAAATCCTGACAGTATTGTATTTAAATAGAATTTCAAAGGCGGGGTTTTTTCTTGTGATGGAGTATTTTGACTTTGTGGTGTTGGGACTTTTTCTTCAGTAAATACTGTTTCTTCATCACTACTGCTACATGGTATTACAGTACACCTGGTGTGGAGCAGTGTGTCGCTGCAGCCACCAGAGGGCAGCAGGATACAAGTTTGATTCATCACAGCAGCAGCAGCAGCAGCAGAGGAAGACATCGATTCAATTTATACAGCACATTTCATTAAAGCTGAACTCAGTGTAATTTACACTCAAATGTTTACAACAGCCAGAAACACGAACAGGAAAAAAAACTATCTACAACTGCAAGAAATGTCCAAGTAAAGAAGAGAAGAAGAAAGTGTGGAGACTGAAGCAGGGGGTACATGTGGATTCAGTCTGAAACTTTTCAGGACCCTCCGCTGGCTTCGTCTTTACACACTCATCATTCAAAGCACAACTTTATTTGAAATGGGAGTTTCCTAAGACACCAAACATGTGCCACTGAACTTTGGGGAAATGGGAATAAAAATGATGCAGCAGAACATTTGATGGAGTCTGAGCTTTGAATATTTCATCAGTGCAAACATGATGGAGAAAAACATGATAGACAGAATATATTATATTATAAGACAGAGCGGGAAAAGAATTCAAGTCCATAGAAATTCACTGATATTATTGAAGTGAATGAAATAAAGTGAAGGGTGAAATCACAGCTGAGGAGCTCTGTGGATTTGGACTTTTGTGTTTCCATCACAGCTGTTCAACAACAGATGACAGTGTGTGTTACTAAATTCACCACAAACCTGAATGTGTGTGTGTTGTCGTGTTTCTGCATCACGGTGACCCAGATTTTTCATCTGCTGTCAGATTCAAATCAAGAGCAAGAAACTTTTCACTCAGTCAATTCAGAGAAACAGAGGATTCTGGGAAAAAAAGATGAAAAGAATTAGAATAAAAGAGAGAGAAAGAGTTGAAATAAGAAATGAATCCCCTCTGCAGGCTGACAGTGAGCTTCATCTTCATCTAAAACACAACAGCTTGAGCTGATCTGTCAATCAGCAGCAGCGGCCTCATCTGTGGGCCGCAGGGGCTGATGGGAGGTTTGAGGAGGCGTCAGAAACCACGTGGCCCTCGTCTGA
>NW_019525403.1:2824988-2825879 GCF_002814215.2 Seriola lalandi dorsalis | reverse complement strand
ATGAAGAGAAAACTATCAAAGGAACTCAATGAATCAAATCAGCTCCAACAGAAAAGCTGGAAACAACAAAGAATCTTTAAATCATATGAGAACAATTGGAGCAATGACATGTACAAAGACAAGTGTGATGAGGCTCCAAGACAAAGTTTGACATGGTGATGAACAGGAGTCTACAGCCATGCAGCAGCTCTGTGAGGCTGGACTAAGACACAGTGCTGCTTTCAGCTAAATGCTAACATGCTCACAGCGTCAATGCTGACATGCTGGTGTTTAGCAGTTATACTGTTAGCATGCTAACATTTGCTAATAATCAGTAAAAACAAAGAGCAGCTGAGGCTGATGGGAACGTCATTAGTTCTGCAGGTGTTTGATGATGGCGCTGGATAAAAAGTCAGAGGATCACCAAAGTTACCAGGGTTCATCCTGAGGGGAACATGAACATCTGAACCAATTGAAATGGGAATATTTCTTGAGATATTTCAGTGTGAAGAAAAAAGAAAAGAGAAGAAGAGACAGTCATGTTGATATGAACATTAGAGAAACACATGATGGAGCTGAAATATGATCCTGGTTCATAATGTGGACTCCTTCACCTCAGCTGACACATTCAACAGCCGACAGGTTTTTGTATCAGTCTTTTTCACTGTGGGAGGAGAAGACCATGAATTCTTTGGCTCTGGAACTAAACTGTATGTAACAGGTAAGAAAGAAACATTTCTTTTCCTTCACTTGTTTTATTGAAGAAGTTTAAATGTGTTTGAAGTCACTTTCTGCTGCTTCACACTTTACATGTCAGTTTGTTCAGAGTTAGTACAAAGTTCCTGATGCAGCCGTTGTTCAATGAAAAAGTTCCATCATTAGTGAAAAGATGTTTCAATCTCACTGCACAGC
>NW_019525403.1:2824255-2824968 GCF_002814215.2 Seriola lalandi dorsalis | reverse complement strand
AAGATGAAGAGAAAACTATCAAAGGAACTCAATGAATCAAATCAGCTCCAACAGAAAAGCTGGAAACAACAAAGAATCTTTAAATCATATGAGAACAATTGGAGCAATGACATGTACAAAGACAAGTGTGATGAGGCTCCAAGACAAAGTTTGACATGAAGATGAACAGGAGTCTACAGCCATGCAGCAGCTCTGTGAGGCTGGACTAAGACACAGTGCTGCTTTCAGCTAAATGCTAACATGCTCACAGTGACAATGCTAACATGCCGGTGTTTATCAGTTATAATGTTAGCATGCTAACCTATGCTAATAATCAGTAAAAACAAAGAGCAGCTGAGGCTGATGGGAACGTCATTAGTTCTGCAGGTGTTTGATGATGGTGCTGGATAAAAAGTCAGAGGATCACCAAAGTTACCAGGGTTCATCCTGAGGGGAACATGAACATCTGAACCAATTGAAATGGGAATATCTCTTTATATATTTCAGTGTGAAGAAAAAAGAAAAGAGAAGAAGAGACAGTCATGTTGATATGAACATTAGAGAAACACATGATGGAGCTGAAATATGATCCTGGTTCATAATGTGGACTCCTTCACCTCAGCTGACACATTCAACAGCAGACAGGTTTTTGTATCAGTCTTTTTCACTGTGGGAGGAACAAACTGGTACTTCATCTTTGGCTCTGGAACTAAACTGTATGTAACAGGTAAGAA
>NW_019525403.1:2823438-2824210 GCF_002814215.2 Seriola lalandi dorsalis | reverse complement strand
TGGCCCTCGTCTGAGCTCACAGCTCGTCCTTGTTTGGCCTCAGCTGCATCAGAGCTCCACTTCTCCCCAGGTTCACCAGAGGAAACACCACGGCACAAAATGCTTTTCCTCCCAGCTGCTGCTCTGTGCTGTCTGTGTTCAGGTGAGTGTTCCCAGCCAATCAGGAGCCAGCAAACTCAACCTGTGACAAACACTGTCACACTCACCTTCATCTACCTGTCTGTGTCTCTACAGCGCTGGTTGCCATGGCAGCAGAGCCAATTGCGGAGCTGATTCAAGACCAGTTATCATTGACCAGGAGAGTTGGTGAAACAGTTTCCTTCAGCTGTGAACGAACTGACCAGTGTGACTATGATGGAGATGTGTACTGGTTACAGAAGAAACAGACAGAAACATTCAGAGTGATTCTGGATATTAACAAAGACAGTAGCAACATATATTCAGATTACAATCATCCTCAGAAAGATGATTTCACAGCTGTTAATAAACAGAACGGCTGTGAGTTGAAGATAGAGAAAGTTCAACTCTCTCATTCAGCCTCCTACTACTGCTCCTGTCTGAAGAAAGCTCCCCACAGTGAGAAATGATCCCTGCAGCCTGAACAAAAACCTCCAGATGAATAAATTGTCAAACAGTGTCTGTGACAGGAAGAGAGCAGGAAACCACAGCCCAGGTTCACATATTTCACCTCCAGCTCACACACTTTTTCTTGACTTTTCTTTGATATTGATTAATATTTTGATCAGATATTTCAGCAGGTTTCCTGTTGCTC
>NW_019525403.1:2780303-2823019 GCF_002814215.2 Seriola lalandi dorsalis | reverse complement strand
AAATGTGTTTGAAGTCACTTTCTGCTGCTTCACACTTTACATGTCAGTTTGTTCAGAGTTAGTACAAAGTTCCTGATGCAGCCGTTGTTCAATGAAAAAGTTCCATCATTAGTGAAAAGATGTTTCAATCTCACTGCACAGCTGAAGGAATTCTTTATTTCTGCTTGAGCTCCAAAGATTTTCCTGCTCACTTGACTTTTTCTGCTGGTAAATACAGTAAATGAATACAGTTGTTGTCTGATGATAAATGTCTTTTATATGAAATATTCATTTGAACAACAACAAACAACTTGAAGAAAAATATATAACATATTAAATTTAATAATTAAACAAATTTAAAAAATGTTAAATAATAAGAGTGTAGGTGAAATATAATGAATAGACTGACATAGATTTTCTATGTACATAATATATCATGCAGGATGATATATTAAACTAATTCACAGTAAATATAATTTGTATCTTGTATCTGTTTATCTAATAAATATAACCACACCTTACATAATGGTAATTGTATGAAATATATTAACAATAGTTTGAAATATATTTGTAATAATTGAAGAAGATTAATCTATATATTGTTCTTTATATTTGTTTGGTGGTAATAACTGTTACTTATATGACTGAAATATTTCTTTTACTAAAAAACATATTTAGTTTTTTTAAATGTAGAATTTATGTAAAATTGTCTGAGGGTAAATATTTTAATCATGTTTAAAATCAATATATAAAATATTTACCTCATAAAAAATAGAATTTCGTATCAATAAATAAAATGTTTGTATATGTGTGCTCTCAGAAATTATACCTAAACCTCTGTAGGTATAAGAAAAAATAAAAATACATGAACACTTCTTTATTTTTTAATTATATATATTGTCAGAATATATCACTGTAAATATTTGTCGTTTTTTAGATCGGCTATAAAATCCTTATAATATTATATTCAGTTAACACTGTATATCTCATAACTGTCATTTTTTTAAAGAATAGAAATACATGGTTTTGTTAAAGATATACTTCAAATATTGTAAATACATTAATATAATACTATGAAGACACATATATTGTGAGCTGATGATTTATAAAAGTGAAATATGAATATAAAGAATTGAAATAGTGTTTCCATCTTTGACTTTGTTGAACTTGATCTTTCTCTGATGATATACATCATATATAAGCATGATATATAGCAGAGGAAATCTATGTGAAGGTGAATCCAGTATATGTGGGGACCTTTGTGCTGTATTGATCAGTAGTTTATTGATCAGAGTCCATGTAGTTTCCAGGATCAGACTGAATGCAGTGCAGTGCTGGAAGCTGCTGTTGACTGTGTGAATGTGTCTGTGCTGCTTGTTGCTGCTGTCAAACTTCAGATGAGGCCGTAGTGAAGCCCGTGGTGAGCGTGTACCCAGCAGCACCCAGAGCCCACCCTGAGGGGAAGAGCTCCCTGCTGTGTCTGGCCTCAGCCATGTCTCCTCCTCTGGTCCAGTTCTCCTGGAAGAGACAGAAGGAGGATGGTCCTCTGGAGGAGCTGAAACCTGATGATGGAGAGCAGCTGGAGCTCAGAGAGTCGGGACGCACCGCCGCCATCTTGCTGATCCATCAGCCAGAGAACAGCAGATATAAATACCGCTGCTCCGTCAAGCACGAGGGCGGCACAGTGGAGGCCCAAACACAACAAGGTGATGAAGGCTTGCTGACTGTGTTGAGCTTTCCCTGCTAATGACACTAATGACACCTGTTGGGGGCTCTATACTAAATGTGGGGCTTTGAGGGAGCTACAGCAGCTTTAGATGCTGTATCTTAAACTCCACTCATTCATATTTCTATCTTAAGAATTAGTCTAATGACTTTGATGTAAGGTCAAAGGTCAGAGATGAGTTTATTTAGCTTATTGAGGAGTTCTTCTGCTCCCAAGTTGCTACAAAAAGAAAATGAGTGAATCCACCTTCAAGCTCATAACAACCTTTTTCAATCCTTTTCAGTTGCAGTGGTTCGTCTGGATCCTCTCCAGCCTCAGTGCAGGGTGAAGCTGCTCTGTCTGCTCTACACAGTGCTGATAGTGAAGAGTCTGGTGTACTGCTGTGGACTCTCTCTGCTGATGATCCTCACAAACAAGGGACCGTCCACCAACTGCACACATGCTGACTGACCGTTTTCTACTCGCCTTTTCTCACCATCAATCAGATTTATGTCTTTGATCACTGTTCAGACATTTAAGTCAAATGTATCTTTTTATCCACAGGTTAGATACCGTCAGCCTGCAGATAATAAATATAACATATATACTTATGCATATACTCTTTGAATCTTTCTAGTATTGTGTCATTTTAATGCTCTATTTTATTTTCACTTTTAATTTTGACTCATGTAAAAATAGAAGATTTAGCTGAATCATTAGCTGCTTGGTAGATATTTTGTTTATGGTATTTTTTCTTTTTTTGCTTTTTATTTTAAGACATTTTAATCCAACAATGATGTTTTTTGTCAAGTTCTGTCAGTGTTACTCTTTGAATAAAATGAAAAGTCTCAGTTTTTTTTGATTTGTTGACTTCTTTTTTCATTTATATCCATTTAGCTTTGGAGCACACCAAAACAGAAATAAAAATGTATATTGAGTATTTACATCGACACCTACAACTAACTTGACTCTGGGTTTAGCCAGCTCTTAATATACTCTCAAACAGTGTCCAGAACAAACGTACAGGATGATGTGAATATAGGCACAGAGCTAAACAAGCACAATAACACTAAGAGAGGTAAGCACACATAAACATGTAGCTATTTAATACGAACAATTACGTATAGGTGATCCACCAGGTTCAGTGCTGGGTCCCCTTATCATTTACCTTGTATATTAATCATCTTTTATAATTGTGTAAGTGTGGATGTTAAATTCTATTTGATAACACTGTTTAGACACATGAACACATGTAAGTATTCCTTTCCTTTAATACACGTTTAATCTTCCAGTTTATCAGTACAAAATATAAGTAAGACGATTGCAACGTACAGAAGCAGAGACAGCTACACTGATGACAACTGAAGCTTGGATGTAATTAGACTAGAGGTCATTGGGTTCATGAGGTGAACTCATTAACATTTGGCCCTGATTGAGATGTACAGACTCCTCTGACAACAGCTGTTTTTTTTAATAAACTGTAAATACTGATATAATGAGAGCTGAGGTGAACCAACATGGACGCTCCAGTTCTGCTTCAAGAAGAGAACAACAACATGATGTGTTTGTCTCAGTGCTTTGTGTTTCTGTCGCTGTGTGGCTTGTGGTTTGTTGGTCAGATTAATCACAACAAATTGCCTTTTTTTATTTTTAAATTTGCAGTCGGGGACTCAATATTTAAAACTCTCATGGTTTCAATTTAAACTTTGTGAACTGTAAATTATATCGAATTAAGAATTAATTGGAGTTATTATCAAAATGTGTTGATGTTGATTTGTATAACATTTTCTTGTTTGTATTTACACTAACAAACAAAAGAGTAACCTTAAAAACGAATTAGTTAATGTTAGCTCTTAGTATTGAAAATTAATTTGATTTGTTTTTATTCTTAAGTTAATAAAATTAAATGTTTCAAATGTTTTTGTCTATGTTCTGTGTTTATCCGTCCAAAAACACATATATTAAGTTAAATATGTGACATTATTTCCAAGCTACCGAAAGCATCTGCAACATTACACAGATGCTTCCTGCAATGATTCTTTGACAGAGTGGATGGTTGTAGCTCTCATTGTGTTATTAAAGTGAAAAGCCACAGCTAACGGTGTGGAGGCTGCAGAGCAGAAACCCACACAGCCCGTCTGCTGCAGGAGAGGAAGTGTTGATTCGCTGTCAACAGTTTTTTATGAGTCCTAATAACCACTGAGAGCAGATTCATATCTACTTCTGTACGCACTCATCAGCCCCCCTTCCTCTCTGTAGTTTGTCTCTTAGTGAAACTTTTTTCCACTGAGCCCTCCACCCACACAGAGTTTAACTGAGCCCAGAGACCTACAAAGACCACCCGCCTGGAGGTCTCATCCTTGGGATGTTTTTATGTGGATTTGGAGTTTTAGCAACCAAAGGCCACTTTACAGTTAATACTGCTAACAAGTGCTCCTACATAACTGACACAAGTTGTTTTTCAGGACCCTCCAACATGATACAAATGAGAGTTTTTTGATCTGACGTCTCTCAAGGACAAATTTGAATTTCTCCACTTGTTTAGTTGCTCAATTAAATTTAATTCTATCATTTTAAACATGTTTTAAATTTAGTAGTGTGAACCATGTCATAGATGAAACTGTATACAAAAATTTGATTAGATAAGAATTGGCGTCCTAATTTTTATGCAATGTTGTAGACACTTTCAGTAGCTTCTAATGTTGCACATCTAGATTTGTATGAATTTAAAGTAGTGTGTGAATAATTTCTCATATTTAATGTAAAATATAAAGTGGCTCATAAATGATTTCATATTTCTAACTCTATATGAATTTGAAGGAACTTGCCTGCTCTTTTTTGTGTGTGAGTAAACAAGAGTGTCGTCAGCATAGAGGTTTACATCCACACTGACACTATTGTAAAAGATAGTTAATGTTCAAGTTAAATGATAAAAACAGTCAAATAAATCAAATTACTTGTAGATGTCAATACATCTGAAAATTAAAGTTCAGTCTGTTTTTAATAATTTGACATAAAACCAAATTTAAATAAATAAAAACAAGGATGTTCATGTTAAACACACAATGATTTATTAATATCTTGAGAATGAATGTGAATGAATTTTACAAACCGGCCACATTCTGCAGAAAGTATTAAAAAGAAACATAACAACAGTAAACATAGAAGTAACAGAGAAGTAATGATTCAGCTTAATTTCATATTAATATGCTAGTCCCAATTAAAAGTGGATATAGATCATTAAAACAACACTTAAGCACAGGGTTTAACCTTAGTAACTGCAAATATATATGTTTATGGTATGATATAAGTATTTATTATCTGCAGGCTGACGGTATCTAACCAGTGGATAAAAAGATACATTTGACTAAAATGTCTGAACAGCCGATCAAAGAGATAAATGAGATGACGTGATGAGGTTTGATGGTGAGAAAAGGCAAGTAGAAAACAGTCAGTCAGCATGTGTGCAGTTGGTGGACGGTCCCTTGTTTCTGAGGACCATCAGCAGAGAGAGTCCACAGCAGTACACCAGACTCTTCACTATCAGCACTGTGTAGAGCAGACAGAGCAGCTTCACCCTGCACTGAGGCTGGAGAGGATCCAGGGGAACCACTGCAACTGAAAAGGATTGAAAAAGGTTGTTATGAGCTTGAAGGTGGATTCACTCATTTTCTTTTTGCAGGCACTTGGGGGCAAAAGAACTCCTCAATAAGCTAAATAAACTCATCTCTGACCTTTGACCTTATGTCAAAGTCATTAGACTAATTCTTAATATAGAAATATGAATGAGTGGAGCTTTAAGATACAGCATCTAAAGCTGCTGTAGCTCCCTCAAAGCCCCACATTTAGTATAGAGCCCCCAACAGGTGTCATCAGTGTCATTAGCAGGGAAAGCTCAACACAGTCAGCAAGCCTTCATCACCTTGTTGTGTTTGGGCCTCCACTGTGCCGCCCTCGTGCTTGACGTAGCAGTGGTATTTATATGTGCTGTTCTCTGGCTGATGGATCAGCAAGATGGCGGCGGTGCGTCCCGACTCTCTGAGCTCCAGCTGCTCTCCATCATCAGGTTTCAGCTCCTCCAGAGAACCATCCTCCTTCTGTCTTTTCCAGGAGAACTGGACCAGAGGAGGAGACATGGCTGAGGCCAGACACAGCAGGGAGCTCTTCCCCTCAGGGTGGGCTCTGGGTGCTGCTGGGTACACGCTCACCACGGGCTTCACTACGGCCTCATCTGAAGTTTGACAGCAGCAACAAGCAGCACAGACACATTCACACAGTCAACAGCAGCTTCCAGCACTGCACTGCATTCAGTCTGATCCTGGAAACTACATGGACTCTGATCAATAAACTACTGATCAATACAGCACAAAGGTCCCACATATACTGGATTCACCTTCACATAGATTTCCTCTGCTATATATCATGCTTATATATGATGTATATCATCAGAGAAAAATCAAGTTCAACAAAGTCAAAGATGGAAACACTATTTCAATTCTTTATATTTGTATTTCACTTTTATAAATCATCAACTCACAATATATGTGTCTTCATAATATCATATTAATGTATTTACAATAGTTGAAGTATATCTTTAATAAAAACATGTATTTACGATTCATTAAAATGTAATTTATAAGATATACAGTGTTTACTGCATATGATATTACAGGATTTTATTGCTGATCTAAAAAACTAAAAATATTTGCAGTGATATTTTCTGACAATATATATAATTAAAAATAAAGATATGTGCATGTATTTTTATATTTTCTTATACCTACAGAGGTTTAGATATAATTTCTGAGAGCACACATATACAAACATTTTATTTAATGATACTAAATTATATTTTGTATTAGGTAAATATTTAATATATTTATTTTAATCTTATGATCAAAATCTTTCCCCTAAGTCAATTTTACATAAATTCTACATTAAACTAAATACGTGTTTTAGTGAAGGAAATATTTGTAGTGATATAAATAACAGTTATTACCACCAAACAAATATAAAGAAGAATAGATAAATTAAATCTCTTCAATCAATTACAAATATATTCAAACTATTGTTAATATATTTCATGAATTTAGACTCATTCACCATTATATAAAGTGTGGTAACATTCATTAGATAGACTGTTTTGACATTATACAAATTATATTTACTGTGAATTAGTGGAATATATACCAAGTATAGATTTATATATATCATCCTACATGATAAATTATATACACAGAAAATCTATGTCAGTCTATTAATTATATTTCACCTACACTCTTATTATTTAACATCATTAAATTTGTATAATTATTAAATATAATATTTAACACATTTATGTTATTTCCCTCAAGTTGTTTGTTGTTGTTCAAATGAATATTTCATATAAAAGACATTTATCATCAGACAACAACTGTATTCATTTACTGTATTTAGCAGCATAAACTTTAGAAATCTCATTTCCCATAAAGGAAAATCAGGTTTAAAAACATGTAAGTTTGAAGAGTCAGAGTGAACGTGAAGAATCCTGCTCATCACTGAAATTCACTTTGATGAACTGGACATTTTGTAGCAAAAGTCAAGTGAGCAGGAAAATCTTTGGAGCTCAAGCAGAAATAAAGAATTCCTTCAGCTGTGCAGTGAGATTGAAACATCTTTTCACTAATGATGGAACTTTTTCATTGAACAACGGCTGCATCAGGAACTTTGTACTAACTCTGAACAAACTAACATGTAAAGTGTGAAGCAGCAGAAAGTGACTTCAAACACATTTAAACTTCTTCAATAAAACAAGTGAAGGAAAAGAAATGTTTCTTCTTACCTGTTACATACAGTTTAGTTCCAGAGCCAAAGATGAAGCTCCCCACAGTGAAAAAGACTGATACAAAAACCTGTCTGCTGTTGAATGTGTCAGCTGAGCTGAAGGAGTCCACATTATGAACCAGGATCATATTTCAGCTCCATCATGTGTTTCTCTAATGTTCATATCAACATGACTGTCTCTTCTTCTCTTTTCTTTTTTCTTCACACTGAAATATCTGAAGAAATATTCCCATTTTAATTGGTTGTGACGTTCCTGTTCCCCTCAGGATGAACCCTGGTAACTTTGGTGATCCTCTGACTTTTTATCCAGCACCATCATCAAACACCTGCAGAACTAATGACGTTCCCATCAGCCTCAGCTGCTCTTTGTTTTTACTGATTATTAGCAAATGTTAGCATGCTAACATTATAACTGCTAAACACCAGCATGTTAGCGTTATCACTGTGAGCATGTTAGCATTTAGCTGAAAGCAGCACTGTGTCTTAGTCCAGCCTCACAGAGCTGCTGCATGGCTGTAGACTCCTGTTCATCTTCATGTCAAACTTTGTCTTGGAGCCTCATCACACTTGTCTTTGTACATGTCATTGCTCCAATTGTTCTCATATGATTTAAAGTTTCTTTGTTGTTTCCAACTTTTCTGTTGGATCTGATTTGATTCATTGAGTTCCTTTGATAGTTTTCTCTTCATCTTGTTTTATAATTGTGCTTGTGTGTTTCTTCTTTGTCCTCACTGTGAGGAGCAACAGGAAACCTGCTGAAATATCGGATCAAAATATTAATCAATATCAAAGAAAAGTCAAGAAAAAGTGTATGAGCTGGAGGTGAAATATGTGAACCTGGGCTGTGGTTTCCTGCTCTCTTCCTGTCACAGACACTGTTTGACAATTTATTCATCTGGAGGTTTTTGTTCAGGCTGCAGGGATCATTTCTCACTGTGGGGATCTTTCTTCCAACAGCAGCAGTAGTAGGAGGCTGAATGAGAGAGTTGAACTTTTTCTATCTTCAACTCACAGCCGTTCTCTTTATTAACAGCTGTGAAATCATCTTTCTGAGGATGATTGTAACCTGAATATATGTTGTCATCGTTTCTGTTAATATTCAGAATCAAGCTGAATGTCTCTTTCTTCTGGTACCAGTATACTCTTCCATTATAGTCACACTGGTCAGTTCGTTCACAGCTGAAGGAGACTGTTTCACCAACTCTCCTTGTCAATGATAACTGGTTTTGAATCAGCTCGGCAATTGGCTCTGCTGCCATGGCAACCAGCGCTGTAGAGACAGAGACAGGTAGATGAAGGTTAGTGTGACAGTGTTTGTCACAGGTTGAGTTTGCTGGCTCCTGATTGGCTGGGAACACTCACCTGAACACAGACAGCACAGAGCAGCAGCTGGGAGGAAAAGCATTTTGTGCCGTGGTGTTTCCTCTGGTGAAGCTGGGGAGAAGTGGAGCTCTGATGCAGCTGAGGCCAAACAAGGACGAGCTGTGAGCTCAGACGAGGGCCACGTGGTTTCTGACGCCTCCTCAAACCTCCCATCAGCCCCTGCGGCCCACAGATGAGGCCGCTGCTGCTGATTGACAGATCAGCTGAAGCTTAAAATGTCTGCTGTTGAAGAAGAAGATGAAGCTCACTGGATTAATTTCTTATTTCAACTCTTTCTCTCTCTTTTATTCTAATTCTTTTCATCTTTCTTCCCAGAATCCTCTGTTTCTCTGAACAGACTGAATGAAAAGTTTCTTGATCTTGATTTGAATCTGACAGCAGATGAAAAATCTGGGTCACCATGATGCAGAAACACAACAACACACACACAATCAGGTTGCTGGTGAATTTAGTAACACACACTGTCATCTGTTGTTGAACAGCTGTTTCTATGGACTTGATTTCTTTTTCCGCTCTGTCTTATAATATCATATATTCTGTCTATCATGTTTTTCTTTATCATGTTTGCACTGATGAAATATTCAAAGCTCAGACTCCATCAAATGTTCTGCTGCATCATTTTATTCCCATTTCCCCAAAGTTCAGTGGCACATGTTTGGTGTCTTTGGAAAGTCCCATTTCAAATAAAGTTGTGCTTTGAATGATGAGTTTGTAAAGACAAAGCCAACGGAGGGTCCTGAAAAGTTTCAGACTGAATCCACGCTCGTCTTTGTGTCAAATCCATCACACAAACACAGTGGAAGGAGTCGTTGACTGATGTGACGCCTGTCTAAGACTGAAGAGATGATTTTCACCATTTCACCACAACACACAGTCGCTCTTCTAACAGTTGTTGATGGTGGAAATGATCCAACTGTTCAGAGTCACACATTCTGTCTGGGATGTATTGTGATGAAAGAAAAGCTCAGCAGCACACACAAGGGATCACACATCCTCAGAAATAGAGTCAATAATAGAAAAAGAGATAATGTTCAAAGTAGTGTAACTCTCCCTGTGCACTGAGGTCCCTGGTGGTCCAGTTCTCCTCACTCAGGTGATCTGGGTTTACTCAGGAGGACCATGCCACAGGCCATGGTTCATATTCATAAACAGTTAAATCAAATAGCTACTCACACATTATGCACAGTCAGGTAGGTGTCATGTTTTGCCATGGCGGACACTTTTTGTTAGTTTTATTTTGGACTTTTTGCACTTCCTGTTTTATTTTGTATTGGTTTCCTTGTGTGTCTGTGTGTTGCTTCTTGTCATGGTCCTGTTTCTGTGTGGTGATTGTCTGCCCCGCCCTGATGTGTTTCACCTGTGTCCAATCACCCTTGTCTATATAGTCCTTGTGTTTCCCTTTGTCTGTTTAGTTCAGGGTTTGTTCATGTCTGTTCATGTCACGTTCACGCTTTGTAAATAAACCTGCCTGCACCGTTTCCCAAGAGTTGACTGCATTTGGGTCCAACTTACCACAAATCCCTGACAGTAGGTGGGCTATGATCACACAAAATTCCAACAACAACAGTACAATCTTGGCCTAAACATTGACAGATTCATAAATAACATATTATGATTTGTGTTGTTGTGTTGTGTTGTTTATATCTCCGTTAATACAAATGAATAGCTAATTAATTAATAGCTAAAAAAAAGTTTAAAACATGGCCAAAGGAGAGAGGAGAGAGAAAGAACACAGGGGAGGTGTGCGGTGGATGAGGACCACATGAACAGTTGGTCTAGCCAACAAGGACCACACCATGGACCAATGAAGAGCTGGACCGGACTACAAGGACCACACCACAGAACACAGCTGGTTTAACAGCCAATTTCCATCCATTTTGTTCCGCTTATCCTCTAGTAGGGTCGCAGGGGCCTGGAGCTTATCCCAGCATCTTTTCGAGCGAGAGGCGGGGTACGCCCTGGACAGGTCGCCAGTCCATCGCAGGGCAAACACATAGAGACAGACAACCATTCACACTCACACCTATGGTCAATTTAGAGTATCCAATTAGCCTAGTCCCAATTTTGCATGTCTTTGTGGGAGGAAGCCGGAGAACCCGGAGAGAACCCACACAGGCACGGGGAAAACATGCAAACTCCACACAGAAAGATCCCACGTCCGAGCCGGGACTCGAACCCGGAACCTTCTTGCTGCACCACCGTGCAGCCCAACTGTACGGGGGTGATTTTTTATATAACCGACCTATTTTAGTAAGACTTAAAGCTGTATATAATGGAGGGGGTGGCCGTTTTGAGCGACAGGTATGCTTGCTACACAAATCCACCCCACTTTGGCTTCTGGACATTCTGTGGTGAAACCAAAGACAACTTTCCACAAACATGGAAAATAAAGTTCCCAACTAATTAACTAATTATGGTCAACAGCTTCTAAACACTCTTTTTTATATTTTCTGCCACTCTTCTCATCCTGCAGTCAAGATGATATTTACATAATAATAATAATTATAATAAGGATTCTGCCCTCTTGTGGCAGACTCCACTTATTGCAGGTTTTGCAGGTTTAAAAATGCTAAAAAGTTTGAGCTCTAAATGTATAAACTGCAATGTACAAATTATGCCCATCTTTATATTATTATTATATCTATTAAAACTTTTAAGATTCCAAACATATTTGATTGAAGCTTACAGACTGTTTGAAAAAATTAGTGGAGGTGTGGAAACAGAAAATAATTTAAAAAACAACTTTGAAGGGCAAGTCAGCCTTAAATTTTCTACAACTGTACATGTTTTAGTGTATGTGTGTGTGTGTGTGTGTGTGTGTGTGTGTGTGTGTGTGTGTGTGCGTGTGTGTGGACCTTCATCTCAAGTGGTGCAGGTCCCTGGGTGGCAGAGGGGTTTAAGCTCCTGGTCATGTGGGGATCAGCCTCCATTTAATCCTTTGGTGAGCAAGAGAGCGAGCGAGAGACAGAGTGAGAGAGAGAGAGAGATTTATTGATGTCTAACTGTGCTAAGGTGCAGTACAGGTTTTGGAGCCTTATAGCCACATGTGAGGAATAGAAAGTACCTGTACACCTGAACTCATCATCTTATGATCTTTGAAGGCTGAAATCTCTGAATCCAGACTTTCTGGAACTTTCTGGGAATCATACAGACCTTTCATGATCTTAACAGCTTTTTTAACCACCTTGGACATGTTGTGGAAAACTGGACTATTCTGAAAATCATCCTTCACACAGCAGCTTGGGAGCTATTCCAGGATTCGAGTCCTGCCGTAACCTTTCTTGCTACTCCTCACCTCTCTCTTTGAAGCATACCGTGAGATCCTTTTTTGATTACTTACTGAAATACTGGGTTTATTTAACTTTTTTGACCTTGCTGTCCTCAGAAACACAGTGATATTCCCTTCTGGACCTAATCTCAGAAGAGGAACCTACAATTTTAGTCTTATTACCTCTAAATTTGATCTTGGACCATTTCTGGAATATAAGACCCAGTCCATAAACTTGAAATCTTGGGTAACTGATCCTGGAATCATACAGACCAATTCTTCTTGAGTGAGTGTGCCATCTTTTCCTCAAACATTCCAATGGCTCAATCAGGCTCCTGCCAAAACCCAGACCTATCAAATGCCGTCATTGCCCACAGCCGAGAAGGCACTGGTTCAGACCTCGATACCCAGAGAGGGAGAGAGGATGAGGAGGGAGCAGAGGAAGACGAAGATGTGGAACTAGCTGAGGAGGTAGGGGAGGATGTTTTGCTGACGTCTGAAGCAGGAAATGCACAAGCCAAAAGAGAATGTAGGGAGCAGGGTGAAAGGGAGGAATTGAGGATTATACAAGTTGCCCTGTTAGCAAATGGAGTAATAAGAGAGGGGGAGGGAAAGGTTGAAAAACCAGAGGAAAACAGCGAGGGAGGAGTAGAAATGGTAGATGAAGAGCAAGAAAAGATAGTTGAAGAAACAAGAGAGGAAGAAGATATGATAAAGGTTGAGAAAAGTCAAGACCAGATACTAGATAAACAAGAAGCATTGACAGCAAGTTCAAAGAGGGAAGAAAAGATTAATGAGGGAGACAATGAGTTAGAAGAACATCAGATAGTGTCCACTACTGATTACACAGAGACTCTTCAAGAATCAAGCATTCTTGTAGAGGAATCAGGAAAACCTTCACTGTCGTCTCCTGATGACACAACCAAAACAGAAGTTGTTCCTTTGATTAATAGTGAGGTGACAGAAACCACAGAGGACCCAACAACAGATGAGACCACAGGGATAGAACAAGTCAACATTCAAAATGATCTATGTCAAACCATTGGTACAATCGAAATGGTGGGCAATCAGACCAACCAATTAACCAATGACAATCAAGATGAAATGAAAAACACTGATGAGATGAAAGAATCAGAATCCAGCAAACAAGACGTTGAACCAACTAATAATAACATCACATGGAAACAGAAGGAGTCAGTAGTGGCAAACATTGAAGAAGAGGGAGCCAAAGAGTTAATGAAGGATGCAATGTCTGACATAGACATAGAGGGTGAGGCAAAGGTAGAGCAACCTGAGTTGGCCTTTGTACCCTCTGAAGAACTGTCACAGACAGAAGGAGGGGTTAAGGAAACAATGTTGGGAGGGATTAACCAGAAGGACCTAGAGGAAGAGCAAGTGGATGAGGTTAAGTCTCTGGATGAGGGACAGACAACTATGAGAGAGTTAATGGGTGAGGAAGAGCACAGAGAAAGAGAATCTATCATCAAGTTTGAAAACCAGGCCGTGGTCGGTCCTCCAGAACCAGAAGTGGACCAGGTGGAGGAGGCCTTTGAACTAGAGGAAGTGGGTGAAGTTGAACTGGACCAGCCAGGAGGTGAGGTCACATCAGAGGAGAATGGGTCCTCAACACAGGGAGGTGGTGATTTGCAGGAACATCCTTCACAGCTCTTTGTAGAAGCTGGGGCAGATTGGGGGGACAAGTTGAGAGAACAACCAACAAGGATGGCCCTTGTAGAAGACAGGAGGGAAGAAGGAGTAGAGGAAGAAGAAATGGTGGGAGAGGTAGAAATGGCAGAAGAGCCTGTGACTGTATTAGATGATGAGATTGAAGAAGTTGAGATGGTTGAAATTGGTAAAGAGAAGGATGAAAATGAAAAAGATGAAAAAGGAGAGGAAGAAAAAGACAATAACAATGACAACAGAGAGGTAGAGTTGGATACAAATGGAAGAGTTAAAGGATTGAAGAAAGCAATGGAGAATGGGATCTTGTCTCCCGAGCCACAACCACTAAGGAAAGAAGGATGGGGTACAGCAAGAATGTTATCGCCGAGGAGAAAAGATACTGACTGGATAAAAAACGATCAACCTGAGGAAGATAGAGCACCAGAAATGAAAGACTGGAGGAAAGAACTGAAGCCTTTGAAAAAAAACATCTGGGAAACCGAGAGGGGAAGGAAGGAAGGGGTGAGGACGGAGACATTGCCGGAAAAGAAAAGTCCACCAATGAAGGAGGACTGGATAAAGGAGCTGAAGTCGGTGATTAAAGACGAATCCCTGCCCAAGAAAAAAGACGAGCAGGTGAAGAGAAAGCGAGTGGTGCTTTTGGAGGATGGCCATTCATACATCCCTCAGCGGGAAGAGATGACTGAGGGGAAGAGGGAGGAGGTGAAACTGATCTCCCACAGAAGGGTGGAGAGCCCTTTGCCTCCTGTGCACAGGAACAGCAGAACACCCCAAGACCAGGACTATGAGATCTCACTCTATGTCAAGGTAAGACGCCTCATGAACACACACACACACGCCGACAACAGTCCAACAACTCCTTCAACTCCTTCAACCATCAACTCTCTGATAAGACCTATAGGAGTGACCCAAATAGCGCCTCTACAGCGACAGGCAGACCTCATTTGTCATGGTTACAGTAATAAACATGAAGACTGTACTGACAGTGGTGTACCTACTTTTGTCACCATGGTTGGTCATGGCTTGGCTAGGTTTAGGAACAGGTGGTGGTTTGGATTAAAATAAGAACTTCCTCAACATTATACTGTCTTTGTTGTCATTGTTACAATATAAACAGCCAGTTTCACATGGGAATCGAACAATGCTCTCCTGTGTCATAATCATCCATCCACAAGAACCTCCTCTTGATGTTAACTTTGTCTCTCTTTATACTACATCACCGCGCTTTTTCCTTTGCTCCTGTCATAATTACTACGACCACTAGATGTAGCCTGGCAACAAAACGTAACTTTTGGTCATCACAGATTACCTATGGGCTCTTTTTTTACAAGACAGTAAAAATAGTCACACATTGTCAACACAGTTTTCTCATTCACTTCATGGCGACCACTGCTTTGGTAGAACAGAGGTTCCAATGCAGAGGGTCATCCTGCAGAATCAGGGTCATCCACCAAAAATTTGGAACCTCGGTTAACTTTTGCTGCAATGTAATGCAACATCTAGAAATTTGCTACATAGGCCAATCAAATGCCACATTTTTGGAAGTTTGTTACATGCCATAATTCAATTCAATTCAATTCAATTTTATTTGTATAGTGCCAAATCGTAGCAAACATTATCTTGAGGCACTTTACAAGGCAAGGTTAAGACCTGACAATATTGTGACAAAAAACCCAACATTTCCTACAAACAGCAGCACTTGGTGACAGTGGGGAGGAAAAACTCCCTTTTGACAGGAAGAAACCTCCAACAGAACTGGACTCAGGGTCAGGTGGCCGTCTGCCTCGATTGGTATACCTTCCATAATGAAGGAAAATAATCCTGTCTTATAGCAGTATAAACTGCTGATGTCTGATAGGCATTTAAATTCATTTGATGTTCACATGGAGAACATCAGAAGTAATCAATGTAACAGCAGCTGGGAGAAGTCACTCAATGCTTGATGTACACTTACAGTTAACAAGTTCACCTATGATGTTACTAGGGTTTGTGGTCCTTTCCTTAAGCTGGATTTCCTAGTCGGTGTTTCATCATCTCACTGGTTCCTGAAGGAACAATTGCAGCCACTTGTGTTTTTTGAAGTTTGGGAGATGCATTTCACTTGTACTGTACTGAACGTATTCTATTAGTCTAGCCCATCTGTTAGGCTGTGGGAACCTTAATAGTTTTGATAGATCATAGGTAGCCAGCTGAGTTAGGCCAGTTCTGGCTCTGATCCAGACATGACTTTAAGGCCAGGGTTCAGTTTGAGCTGAAAATCTAAATGCTCCAATCAGGGGTATTCGAACTGGACTAGTGCACTTGGACCAGTTTTTGAACACCATTCATCAGGAGGCTGGCATAACTCTAGCAAACATGTATGCCAGATTTAGGCCACTGTTCAGCAAAGCTATTTTGGCCCAGGGAGGTAGTCCTGCAGCACACCACGGCAAAGTCACTGTAACCTACTAAACAGCAAACACAATGGAAGACACTTCACCTCAGTCCACCAAGTCCTGTACAGCCTTCATGTAGCTGTTGAATATCAGTGTGTGTGTATGTGATGCAAAGAGAGCAAGTGAGGGAGACACCCTATCTTGATCTTCTTACCTTATCCCATTAGGACGGTGATATCCTAATCCATCAGGCATGGTAGCCTACATTCCTGCGTGTGTTCACTTCTAAAGAACACACTGTAATTTAACTTTAATAAACATTATTGTATAGGTCATCTTAACCTGCACACACACACACACACACACACACACACACACACACACACACACACACACACACACACACACACACACAGAAGTCTTTGCTTTAGCAGCACATTCCTGATGGAGGTGAGAATAAAGAGGGCAGCCCAGCTGAGAGGTTTAACGCCAAGAAAAAATGCACTAATATCTGAGAGCTGTTTCACACACACACACACACACACACACAAGCTTGTTCTCTGTGGGAGCTCACAGTGGAACAATGACGCCCTTTGTCTCGACTCTGCTGGCACCACAGACTGAGGGACATGGAAATATTATGGAGATGTTCAATCATCAGTGTTAGTTAATGTTGTTCAGACTAGCTCCAATGACACTGGACCAACCAGTCAATACATGTATATATTCATCATAAAGACAGACTACAGGCTGCTCATGTATCCAGGACACTAATGACTGAAAATACAACAGCACAGTAGCATGCAGGGTTAATCTCTGCATTCTCACCCCGCAAGCTGATTAACCTGCTGTTTGGAGCTGAGAGCTGTGGGCACAGAGATGGTGGAAACAACACTCACTTCAAACTTACATTATGTTCACAAGCAAGGACCAGGGCTGACTCATCCAGGTTTACTGGGTTATTAATATACAGTATGAGGCTGATATTGAACTATGATTCAGTCTGTCAGTCCACTGTTGATCCCCTACCATGCTCTCAGAGTAAATAAAAGGATTCTTACTGTGGAGAGGGTGATTAAGCTCTGAGAGGTAAGGAAAGTTATCATAGAGGAGGAGCAATTTCACCTGCATGGGTTCAACGGGACATGATGTACCATGCAAAAGGTGCAGTGATAGCAGACTGGAAGAGGAGAGAGATGTTAGCATGTGATGAAGGTTAGAGGCTGAAGACTAGGGGCCAGTTGCACAGGTTAAGGTTTCCTTAAAATAAAATCAGTTGCACAAAACACCCTTAAGTCTTCTCATTAAGGTATCATTCTTATACTTTAGGAATCACTTTAAATCAGTTTAACTGTTGCACAAAAGACTTTATGACCAAACTAAGGAAAAAACGTATAAACTCAGTCTCATCATGACTGAGTTTATGGTGATAAATGAAGGAAGTGAACACACCAAAAGGCGACCAGGAGACACTCTTAAACCTCGTTCACAGCTGCAAATGCCTCAGCTTTGTTCCTCAAATAAGGAAACCATTTAAGAGATTCTGTGCCACGTCCTTAAGTATCTCCCTCAGCTTAGGAGAAATCAAACCTTAAGTGTAATACTTAGAGCCAGCAGAGTGAGGGGAAACCTCATTGGAAACATATGGAGCTTTGATTTTTACATCACTGCAATAAGTTAAAGCTCAGGTTGTGATGGTTAGGGCACGTACCACATGGACATGATGAGTCCTGAGCAACAGGTCCCCGGTTCAACTCCCGGCCGGCCCTTTACTGCATGTCTCTCTCTCCTATTTCATGTCTGTTTGCACTTTCCCTGCCTATAAAGACATAAAAACATAAAGAAGCTCCATTAAAATGGGATGAAGTGACATCTGACTGAGAGGCCAGTGTTTTCCTGAACGCTACATGAAAATGTGACCCTTTCCCAGAGCTCAGAAGAGCTGGCAGAGAGGGAACAGAGATATCCACCTATGAAAAGCTTCCCTGATAGTGCCTCCACCCGCCCCACAGGAAACCATGACGGTGCGGCATCCACGTTGAACTGAAGCCTGGGTTGAGGAACAGGAAGTGAAGGGTGGTCTTAAATGACATCAGCTGTTCAGTACATGTGACTCTACGCCGGTAGAATTTCAACGATATTTGAAGAGTGATTGATCGGCTCAGGAAGAAAGATCATTGGTCAAATATGGTGATGTCAGGATTTGATGGTGAGGGAAACAGGAAGTGATTGATAGAATCAGGAGTGTATATCCATTGTCACACTTATACTTTCTGGAGAGTTGTTCAGTGTTGAATTTAAAAGTAGTTGCAGCTTTAATATAAATTTAATAACAAAACAGAATTGGCCTGTAAAAAAAACATCCATGTCTGATGAACTCAACACACAAACAAAAGAGAAAACAACAGAGCCTTCTCAGCGGCTGTGAGTGTCACAAAGATCTTTCCATCCCTGCTGTAACACACATTCCCCCATATGTATATGTGTGTGTGTGTGAGTGTGTGTGCGTGTGTGTGCTGCAGCTGAGATTCCATTGCCTCCCACTCCTCTGAAAAATGAAGGAACTCTGTTCAACTTCACACAGAACAAACTACAGTACACACACGCTGACATAGACAGACAGACAGACAGTGGTTGGTGGTTGTCATGGTTTCATTGGAAGATGAACCTCTGATGTGGATTAACCGATCTTGACCTGAACTCTTCACCATGTCCTGGTTTGACTTAGCAGTTAGAAAACTTGGCTTCCCGACCATCGAGTTGTTTGTGAAGGTAAGTGAAGCTTCCTGCTGATCATATTCACAGAGCCAACAGTCACTGTCAGAGCCTTTCTGCAGGATACACACAGGACAGGTGGGGTATGGGTGGGGTATGGGTGGGGTTTGATGACTTAATTGTCCACCCTCTTTTTTTGTCTCCGTGGCAGCTGCATGGACTCTTTTAGTGACATTAACGTTTGCATCAAGTTGTCAAGAAACCCTGTTTTGCATGCTATGTTGCTAGTTAGCATGCAACTCCTTCCTGTTCCTGTTTCACAACACATTTTATGGGCTGCACTTCACCATCTACAGCTTCACAACTATATGAGAAAAAAGTCATAATATTATGAGAATAAAGTTGTAATATTACGGGAATTAAAAATGTGAAATTTCGAGAGAGAAAAACATCATTTTTAGGAAAAATTACATCAACCAATCAAACAGGTGGACAGTCAGTGGCAGCTGCTATTTGTCTAACAATAGAATAGACTCAGTTTCTTCACAATCTTTTCAATGTCCTGATGCTGATGATGATGCTGCTGATGATGCTAATGAGCTAAAAAATGAAAAGAAATCTCCTTATTTGTTGAAGTAGGACTTCTCTAGTGTTCAGAGTGGAGCACTTCTACATTCTGATTGGTTCCCGCTGAACTGCATCATAGCTCATTATCATAAAATTGCCAGGACACACCGATCAAGATGCGCTGCCAATGGGAACACATAGAAAATGAATAACTTTCTGTCATCGTTGACCTTTGGGAACAGTGGGGTGTTAAAACAACTTGATTTTTTTGAGCTTTCAGCTGCATCTCATGGTCTTCATCGGCAGATAGTGTATACTCAGTTGTCACAGAGGTGACCCAGGTTTAATCATGATGAAAACAAGTGTGGTGGAAATGGAGGAGGATGGTGACGTCTGTCCAGTTATGATCTTTCTCCAGTCATCCATTGACACAAGGTTGATGACCTTTGACCTTTGTGACCTTTGTGTGTCTCTTTATGTTTATATGTGCGTGTGTGTGTGTAGGCGGGAAGTGATGGAGAGAGCATCGGCAACTGTCCATTCTCACAGAGACTCTTCATGATCCTGTGGCTGAAAGGAGTCATCTTCAACGTCACCACTGTCGACCTCAAACGGTAACAGACTCCACACACTGTCCACCAGAGGGAGACACACACACACACACTGTTTACATGGCACAGATAAAAAGGTCATGAACCAGCTGACCAGCCCTCACCTCACTGATGCAGCAGCAGGTGTATTCTGTGTTGTGTGTTGTCAGGAAGCCGGCTGACCTCCAGGACCTTGCTCCAGGAACCAACCCTCCTTTTGTGACCTTTAACGGAGAGGTCAAGGTCGACGTCAACATGATAGAGGAGTTTTTGGAGGCAAAGCTGACTCCACCAAGGTACAGAAACACATCCATCAACAGCTCAAGACAAGATATTTCTGTTTTCAGAGGACAGTCCGTTTTTTGTGGCCTGTCTCCGGAAAACGGGGACCTCAGGTCACCCTACTGTTTCAGCCGATAACACATTAGGAAATGTCAGTTCGGCAGGTTGACTCAGCTGACTCCTCTCATGTGTTTTTAAATGAAGCTACCCAAGACTGGCTCCCAAACACCGTGAGGCCAACACAGCCGGCATCGACGTGTTTGCCAAGTTCTCAGCTTACATCAAAAACCCGAGAAAAGACACCAACGACGGTAAGACAGGATCAGAGTTAGGATGGACAAGAGGAGAGGGTTCATATGATTTCACTCATGAGGAGTATTCTTCATAATGCTGGGCTAATACATATTCAATATAATTAGTATATTATACTGTATATATATTCACAAACATCACTAACTCCACAGCATTCCTTAGCAAATTGTTGTAGTTTAAACTGGATCAGAACTGATCTGGTTTCTATTTTTTAGCTAATTATTTTGGTCAATACATAAACCTAAACCAGCTAACAGCACATTAGCTAATTGCATGCTAGCTAACAGTATGGCTGCAAACAGTATGGTAGCTAACAAAATATCAGCTAACGGTATGGCTGCAAACAGTATGGTAGCTAACAAAATATCAGCTAACGGTATGGCTGCAAACAGTATGGTAGCTAACAAAATATCAGCTAACAGTATGGCTGCAAACAGTATGGTAGCTAACAAAATATCAGCTAACAGTTTGACCGTTTACAGTATGTCAAATGACACAAACACCACTCCACATGAAGGCTAATGCTAGTCTGTGTCTGTTGGACATGTAAATACATAAAACTAGCTTGTTCTGCTGCCCGCAAGTAGCCGAACATATCAGTGCACGCGGCTTTAATAAGAAGACCTAGTCTTTTCTCTCTCTCTCTGTACATGTCCGTGCAGCCTTAGAGAAAGCCTTGCTGAAGTCTCTTTACCGTCTCGATGACTTTCTGCGGACCCCTCTGTCCGATGAGATTGATGCGTACGCCTCCGGCGACCTGCCCGAGTCCTCCAGGAGCTTCCTAGATGGGTCTGACCTCACTCTGGCCGACTGCAACCTCCTGCCTAAACTACACATCCTGAAGGTTCAGTCAGCCTGGCTTCATATTTCACCGTCAATGTGAAGATAATTTGAGTATTTGGACTGTTACAGAACTAATGTCTTCAACTCTTGTTATTCTGTTTTCTATTTTTTAGGTTGTAGCAAAGAAATACCGAGGCTTTGAGATCCCGGTAGAAATGGCGGGAGTGTGGAGGTATTTAAACTGCGCCTATCAGAGGGAGGAGTTCACCAGCACGTGCCCAGCAGAGCGGGAGATCGAGTTCGCCTACCTGGATGTGGCAAAACGAATCAAATGAGGAAAGTACGAGATAAAAGACGTAGAAGAAGAACACAACAGAAGAAGAAGAGAGGAGGAACGACACTAACCTACACTAAAAAAGTTGAGATCTGTATGAGTGTGTGTGTGTGTGTGTGTGTGTGTGTGTGTGTGTGTGCTCTCACAGGTTGGGTTGCACATTCATCTACAATATCTTCATGCTAATCCCTCTATAAATTAGAGATAATTCCAGATTTCTTTGTATTGACCATTCAGTTGATGGCAGGACCAGTTTCATCATAAATAACACACAACACGTAAACGTTATTATTCGATATTAGAGTATTAATAATCACAAATCAATCTATTAGAAAATCAGTCTAACAATCGAGGCTTGATTAATATTAAATTTGAGTTAAAACCTTCCCAGGTAGCAAAATGAAACTTCTGGCCCAACATCGACCTGGGTCCTTGGCCTGAGTCTGGCCCATATACTGTACTTCCACATCTGGGCAGAGTCTTGCTGTTATCCTCCTGTATTGTGTGCGCCAGAATTGGCCCAGATGTAGAAGTAGCATCTGACAATCATGCTGTGTAGGGGGGCAGATTTGGGCCATGGAACCAGGCATTTACTGGGCCAGAACTGGGCCAGAACTGGGCCATAATTATTTTTCTATTTGGGTTGAAAATATAAATGTGCACTTTTTTGAAATCATGTTCATGTACGAAATTTAAAAAAAAAAGAACAATACATACTCTGTCCCATTAATTACAACCATTTAACAATATATATCTACTATATCTATAGAACCTGTTGAGTAACAGAGCACTGGAGTAAGAGCCATCATATTATCGTATGAATTTTAAGGCCTTGGCCACCATGGATCTGGTTTCCTTTTTAACTGTAATAAGTCAGAGTAATTATTACTGTCTGATTATGTGTTCACTGGGTTTCTGGGAGCCAATGACGCTGAGGGACGTTGTACTTTATTAAATTAAAACACTGGTAATTTACAATTTATAATCATAAAATACATTTTAAGCAGAAATGGCTGTTTTTGGTTGTGTTTTAATGAATTTGGCCTTCATTAGACTTGACTAAAAGCAGTTTGTGGAGGTCAGAAAACAGTAGAAATCAAAGTCCAACTAATACAACTTCTCCAGTTTTATTTAGGGCTCGACAGAAATGTTTCATTTTTTCTTAGCTCCCTTTTAATGCATCGTTATGTATTGTTTAATGTTTCGAACCCTGACACAGCTCTATGTTCTGGCCTTATATCTTTATTAAACTGATTTTATCACTGTGTGTCTCTGTGTGTCTTTACTGTAGTTAGTCAGGCAAGTTGTTTCTCCCTGCTTCCAGTCTTTGTGCTAAGCTAGGCTAACCAACTACAACAAGTGAATGAAGGTGTTTCCCAAAACTATTCATTTAAATAAAGATTTAATACTTGAATTTTAATGTAATTTAAAATAAAAAAAGACTTTAGAATTTCCCTTTTTGTTCAATCTTATAATTTATGCTTTAATATTAACAGTATAAGATCTATTTAAAGACACATACGCACTGTAGAACCAAATATCAAATAGAGTCATACAGATCAGCAACAAGACGTCTGATTGGCTGTTGTTCTGACCCCACATACTGTAAATGTTCCAGTTTATTATTAATGTTTTATAATTAAACTGTGATTGTTATTCCAATGTGCTTTTATTTTGAAAATCAAAATGCAGTTTAAAAATGATTATTTTTTACTTTCGTGAAGTGATTGTATGTATAGAACACACACACACACACACACACACAGACACACGTGTAAACACTCAAGCATGTGCAGACACACACAATCATCACTGGGGCAACAGTGATGGGTGACCCCCTACTGAAACCCCCCTGAATGTAATGACCCAGAGTTTACACACCCAGACGGCAAACACACACACAGCTCAGTTACCACAGAAACATCCGGAGGGGGAATGTCCCGCTGCTCGTATCGTGTCGGGACTAATAACACTGAGTAAAGTCACACTTCAAACACTATATATCTGCAGTTTGGGTCATAAATTAATTACCTAGAGTTCATTTAGTCACAGCCGTGGATCAGAACTGATCTGGTTTCTATATTTAAATATCTGATGTTACATCTGTCCAACACACACTCATAGATGTTTCTAAATTACAGATGTTTAATGAGGTGATGAATGGTCTGTATAGTGGCCCTGAAGTGCAAAACACATTTCATAAAACCAATCAACACAACAGTGGTTTCTAACCTTAGGGCTGGGGCCCTCTGGTGGGCTGTGAGAGTATTGCAAGTGGGCTAGCTTGTGATTATTATTAATGTGATATTAATGTTTTTAAATGTTTTAAAACACAATGATTTTTAAAAAAAATTTAAAATGTTTATAAACTCCTTTCATTGTTTTTTAGTTTTAGTTCAGTACTGAATATTCCATCATTATCATTAAAACTCAAACTTAATTAATATTTATTATTTCTTCTCCTGACTTTTATTTTGAAGGGTTGATCCCTAAGAAGATATATTTATGGCTTTAAGAACCAAGAACCGTCTCAGTGTAATTTTACATCTCCTCTCTCAGACTTCTCTCTGGAGCTCCAGTAACAACAGGTCTGTGGTCTGATTGGCTGACTGTTTTCTGAGTGATCCAATAAAAATAAATCAGATTTCAGGTAAAACACTCAGAGAAACTCAATCATGCAAGGTTTGGATGGTGCGTCAAAGCGGGCGGGGCTTGGTGACTGCTATGTGACATCACAAAGTTCAAGAAGTCCTGACGGCTGGTTTTAAGGCTCAGTTTCTCTAAACAGGCTGTGTGCATTTCTCTGTGGACTGAGGCTTTGATATTTTCACAGTATTAATACAGAACTTAGACCTGCTTTATAATCAAAATCACATACATCAAATATATATATCAAATATATAAATATATATAAATAATAAATATAAGTTTCTAAAGTGTTTTTTGTGAAATTAATCTATTTTTAAATCAAATTCAAGCCTTGTTGAGACACAAACAACAAGCCGCCAACATTTCCAAAATAAATGAACTAAAATGAAGTAAATGTTGTGTGTGATGTGTTAAAAATGTCAAAATAAAAGTCTTTAGGAAATTATAATGATAATAATTGTTGTCATGACACAGCACTGATGTCATAATGAACAACTGAAGAGAGTGTAGCTGTAGAAAAATAAAATATCAATCTTTATTGTCAGAGGGGCTTTTTGCTGTGCTAGAGATGAACTTTATTTTGAAGTTTTCACACACACAAACATAAATGACGTGTGTCGGTCTGACGGGGAGAGGAAGGGTTAACAGGAGTTCATGTGCCGCATACGGGCACACATCGTCTGGTCTGATTGGTCAGTCGGGTTAATTGACGAGTGGATGAAAAGGTCTGAGTTGAGTTCCGACGCTGGCGTAGGGAGGGGAAAGGGATGCCATGGCAACAGTCTCCTAGCACTCAGAGGTCAGAGGAAAGAGAGAGAGGAAAGGATGGAGGAATGAAGGATGTAGGGATGGTTTTAGGATGGTTATCAGGTTTTTCTTTCTATGACTTTTAGCAACTTCAAAAACCACTTTGTTTGCTCCACAATTTCAAAATAAGAGCTGAGTAAATTAGTATCACTGGACTGAAGGGACACACACAGTAGATGGACTGACCTTTGACCTCTGAGTGATGGTCACCTCCACTTTCCTGCAGTTTCAATTCTGAGTTGTAGCATGGGTGATGGATGGATGGATGGATGAAAGGATGATGGATGGGTGGAGATGCTGATAGGTGGGTGAGGAGGACTAAAAGGGGGAGGAGTATGGAGGGACACCAACAGTGTCTGGGAATGATCAGGTTCTGGGAGTGATCAGTTCTGGGAGCAGTACTTCCAGAAACACACTGTTGAAGAGAGAAGAAGAAGAAGAAGAAAAGTCAGTTATAAATTCCCATCATCACATCTTCTGAACTACCATGATCATTTCAGTGTAATATTTCCCATAATGCAGCAGCAGCAGAGTGGAAAAGCCTGTCTGAGAGGAAGGGCCAATAAGGACCCCCACTTTGAACAGGCTGATGTCAAAGACCCTCAGGACAACCAGAGGCACCCCATATTATACGTGACGGGTGGCGACCTCAGCCACTCCGGTTGTTGTGGTCCTCTATTTTCTTATAGTCCTGTTTCAGTTTTTTTTTACCTTCTCCCGGACCTGTTTCTCGGTGTGGAAAATGTGTTCGATCGCTCGTTCGTGCGGTGGAAACGCGGCTTAAGCCATCAACCTGTCTCTTAGACCTGATCCCAACTAGTCTGCTTCTTAGTCAACTCCTCTTTACTG
The DNA here is from genome assembly GCF_002814215.2 of Seriola lalandi dorsalis. Classification (NCBI taxonomy): domain Eukaryota; kingdom Metazoa; phylum Chordata; class Actinopteri; order Carangiformes; family Carangidae; genus Seriola; species Seriola lalandi. Next base: position 2,796,915 of record NW_019525403.1, on the reverse strand, counting down.
GATTAACCTGTCTTTAGTTGCTCTAGACTGGACTACTGTAATCCTTTATTATCAGGATGTCCCAAGAACACAAAGTTCAAAAAGCTGAAGCAGAGAACTGACAGGAACCAGGAGAAGAGATCACATCTCTCCTGTGGAACCAGATCCCATCTGCACCAAGAGGCAGAACCTTCAGCTATCAGGCTCCTCTCCTGTGGAACCAGCTCTCAGTCTGTAGCCAGGAGGCAAAACCTTCAGCTTTCAGGCTCCTCTCCTGTGAAACAACATCCCCGTCTGGGTTTAGGAGGCAGAACCTTCAGCTATCAGGCTCCTCTCCTGTGAAACAACATCCCCGTCTGGGTTTAGGAGGCAGAACCTTCAGCTATCAGGCTCCTCTCCTGCGGAACCAGCTCCCAGTCTGTAGCCAGGAGGCAAAACCTTCAGCTTTCAGGCTCCTCTCCTGTGAAACAACATCCCCGTCTGGGTTTAGGAGGCAGAACCTTCAGCTTTAAGGCTCCTCTCCTGTGGAGCCAGATCCCAGTCTTGGTCCAGGAGGCAGAACCTTCACCTTTCAGGCTCCTATCCTGTGGAACCAGTCTGGGTTCAGGGCGCAGACTCCCTCTGTACATTTAAGATCAGGTTTCAAACTGGCTCAGGTGAGTCCTAAACCAGCCCTTAGTGATGCTTCTACAGGTCTAGAATATTGAACGATCTCCCATGATACACCTCTCTCCTCTCCTCCATGTTACTAACTCTCTCTTAAGATGTTTTTTTTTTGTAAGGCACTTTGGTGCAAGGAAGAAAATGAGACACCATCTCCCCTCTGCTGCTGCTCCTCTTAAATATACAGTAAGGTGACCTTGAGTCTTCTGGCTTTCACCTCTTTTGTTGGTCTTCTTTGTCTGCGGTGGGAGGGACTTCTTCAGGTTTCTACCGGACAGGCTGGGCATGATGGCGTCCGCGCTAGCTCTGGACACGGTGCTGTCAGCTGATGCTGGGGGGGCAGTGGTGGTCCTGACCCCTCCCTCAGCAGGAGGAGGCTTCAGCCACAGCAGAAACAAACAAGGTGATTACAGAGACCAATGAATGATGACATATCTCAGTCCTTTCTAGTGTAATACATCATATTTGTGCATCAGACTTCTTGCCCCTGAGTGTTGATTGGAAGGCAGACCTCTCCCCCACAGGTGTGCTGACATAATTGGTCGGCACAAATTAAAAATTAATAATCAAGTCAACGTTACATGAGAGTAAACATTTTTCATGAACTCACCACTTTGCTTTTTCTTCCTGAATTTCTCCCGTTTGCTGTAAATAAAAAACAAAAAACAGATAGTAATTTCTCCTGATTTTTATTTCGAAGGCTCTGATCCTCTCCTCTGATTGGCTGACGGTTTTCTGAGCGATCCAATAAAAATATAGCAGATTTCAGGTAAACACGCAGAGAAACCGAATTCTGCAAGGTTGGATGGTGGGTCCAGGGGGGCGGGGCTGAGGCCAATGACTGCTTTGTTGTGACATCACAATGTTCAGGTCATGACGGCTCATTTCAAGGCTCATTTTCTGAGTACAGAACACTATAAAAATGAACACTATAAAAAATTAGCCGTGAAAATTAATACTATATAAATGAACGCTATAAAATTCAACACTATAAGAATTAAAACTATAAAAATCAACAAACTAAAAATCAATATGATAAAAATCAATGTTATGAACATTAATACTATAAAAACTTTCGCTAGTGTGGTTTAAAATGAGATTATATGTAATTAATTCTGCTTTATACAGGTGAATTTAGATTTGCTGGAAAAGGAAATAAGTGGAGCCATGAAATCTGAGTAATTCTGTATCTTTCCTCAGATTTTTATCTGAACTCATCTTTAACTTCACATTCACCATCATAGCATCATTAGCCTTCATGCTAATAGCGTTAGCACCTCGTGGCAGGATGGTGATCCGCGCGTTCAGCGCGCTGTTGAACGCCCTGTGCAGCTCCTCCAGGGCTGAGAGCATCTTCATCATCTGGGCTCGTTTATCCGGACCTGGGGTCTCAGTGCCGGTCCTCAGTCTCCCAGTGGCGATTGTCCCTGTGGTGGTTTTAGCTGTCCCGTCCTCTCCAGCTGGTTTGGGACTTAGGAGCAGCTGTTTCAGATACTGGTTCAGATTCAGAGCTGAGGACTTCTCTGGCAGAGATGAGAACTGAGAGAGACTAAGACGATCTGGAAAAAAATATAGTGATGGATGGGAAATCAATTTTCATATTGTTTTGGTCACTGTTTTTTTCAGTTGTAGATCTCGGAACGTGGTGACATCATAACACAGTCTGACAAGTGAACAAACAGGATTGATCTGACTGTTTAATCAGGTTTATCGGGAAGAAAAATAAAAGTAAGCAGGACATTTATTCTCCAAACTGTCTGATATAAACATCCATTTTTCCTCACATTTCAGGTGACTGCTCATGGTTTTATGGTTGCACATATTCTAGCTGCTTTTAACCACATTTCCCCAGATGGAAGCCTGATATTTTAGTTTAAATGACAACTGAAAACTGTTCAAATTAGCTTTTAATTAGCTCTTTCAGATTTTTATTTTTTTTTAATTAATTTTTGTTTTGCCTTAAATGTTTCCTCTGGTTTTTTTATTTTTATTTTTTTTATGATTTCCCTGTTTTAACTGTTTTCTCTTTTATATGTATTATCAAGCACTTTGAGCTGTAACCTGTGTATTAAAGTGCTATATAAATAAAGTTTATTATCATTATTATTATTATTATTATCAAGTATCAGTGTGTGGTTTAGCAGTTCCCTTACCTCTATCAGTGGGTGCCGTCTCCACTTCCATCCCAAGAGCCACCATCATCATCATCACCGTGACCTTCATCACTGACGGAGCTGCTGTATTAACCATTACAGCTGTTACTGAGCACTTGAAATCACCGTTTTTTATGCAGCGATGAATTAAGGTTCTTCCGCAGGTCTGAGTCTGGATTCTCCTAGTCTACAGACTCTCAGGGTCCAGGTCTTCAGATTCTCAGCAGGTGGTCTGTCCTGGTTCTGTTGGGTCCTCAGCTGTGACAGGTCTACAGTTCGTCAACCAGACTCTGGTCTTCGTCTCCTTCAGCTCTACAGTTAAATATCTTAGTTTGACACAGTGAGTCTCTGCTCATGGTTCATGGATGCGCCTCTTGATGAAGGCTTGTCAGGACGCTTCTTCCTGACGGACTCGACCCGTCTCGTCTTTATAAGCCAGATTCTGCCTCGGGACACGTGATGGATGGCTCCGTGTCGACCAATGACTGCTTCCGGAAGGCTCTCTAGCCCCGCCTCTTCCCGCCTCCAGTGACATTTGGGCAGTTTGGCGGCGAGCTTTGTGTGTTTGGAGTCAAATTTGTCTTTTTGTGAATGTGGTGTGTGTTTAACATGTGTGTGTTGTGTGTGTGTGTGTGTGTGTGGCCCTGGCTGTATAAGCAGTGATAAGGTAGTTCTTAATATGTTTGCTCAGGGGCCACAAAGAGAGAAAGGCCCTCTGACGCAGGAGGGCCTGGAGCCACACTGACTACACACACACTAACACACTCCCACACACACACACATACACAATCCAGGGGTCAGTCTGAACTTGGAAAAAAGGCTGGAACACACACACACACACACACACACACACACACACACACTGTAAAGAGGAGCGTGGTATGCACATCAAAGGGCACAGAGAGGCTGAGAAGTCGTGTCCAGATGACAGAAGTCTCTTTGTCTCCCCCTTTGTTCTTCTTCGTGACGACTAATCCCGCAGACAGGAAGTTGACTGAGTGACGGTGGAACGCCACCTCACCAATAACCACCAACAGCACACACACACACACACACACACACACACCGCCGCTGGCTCATGTGACGGAGGGATGGAGTGAAGATGAATGAAGGTGGAGAGGCTGAGACGACAAAATACTGAGGATGATATGAGGTGTGTGTGTGTGTGTGTGTGTGTGTGTGTGTATGTGTGTGTGTGTCAGTTGCTGGGTGAAGAGAATTCAGCTGCAGAACATCCACTCATTCATTACTGCTCTCCGTCTGTCTACAGAGCTTTGACGCTAACACACAGTGTGTGTGTGTGTGTGTGTGTGTGTGTGTGTGTGTGATTAGATAGTGACAGGAAGTGAATTAGTTTGAATAAAGTTTAAATAAAGAAGCATTTTCTTCTCTCTCATCTATCTTCTCTGACCCACTGCTCCAGCCTGTCTGTCTCTACTCATCCCTCTCTCTCTCATTCTTTATCAATCACTTCCCAACATCACTTCCTGTCAGCAGCTTCTGGTACAAATACACTGTGTCTGCAGTTAAGTCCTTATAATAAAAACACATGTTCTTCAGTTCTACTGATAGTTTGGGTTTCACCTGTCCAGGTTCTCTAATCTCAGTCTTGGAGATTTCATCAGAATGACAGGAACCAAAGTCCTTGTTTCTCTGGATCAGTGGTTCCCAGTGGAACCTTTCTGTCCTGCCACACCTTTTTCTGGTTCCTTTTACAAAGCGATGTGCACTTGTGACCACCTGGTGTAAGGTGAACACTGTATGTCTGTGAGCGGTAGTTTTGTCATCCACAAAATAAAGGGCAATCACCTCCTCCTGGTTGTATCCCTCTGCCAGTCCGATTAGTTTCAGATTACATCCCCGTTTATCCAGAGTTGTATAAAATATTAACCATTTGTTTGTGAGGTCACACCTACCTTGACCTTTGACCTTTGAGTCCCAGTGAAGTTCCTTCAAGGCGTTAGTCAGATATCACATTCAAAGGGCAAAAACGTTTTTTTGTGAGGTCACCGTCACCCCTTAACCTTTGACCGCCAAAATCTAATAAATTTCATCCTTGAGTCCAAGTAAACGTTGGCGCCAAATTTGAAGAAGTTCTGTCGAGGCGTGACTGAGATATTGTGTCCACGAGAATAGGGAGGGAAGTTCTTCATCCAGACACAAGGAGAGAGGAAAGGCCACCTCAGGCAAACACAGAGCTTTTATTAGCCTCCAGTATGGTCAACATATTTGTGGTTGTCTCCCCTCCAACCAGCAGTGTCTCCTCTCTCTCTCTCTCTCATTGGCTCCCGTTCATTCCAAAGATGGAGGACACACTGACACACAGCAACCTTTAGACAAAAAGTCTGGATGAACCAACACTGCTTCAAATAATGATCATAATAATGTGTCAAAAATACAACTGACAAGGTTTTAAGTAAAGTAAGACCAAAACTGTGGGATTCTGATTTACTGGCCCTTACATTGATCTATCCATCCAACCATCACCTCACCCTCCTCCTAACTTTATCGCTCCTTCCTTCTTTGCTCATGTCCTTTGCGCCTATACTTACTTCAGCCACTAGGGGTCACCAAACAATAACATGTGACTACAGGTCGTAATGGAGCTTCTGAACAGATGAACTTTGGCTGTTTTTTTTACTTGAGGACAGTCCAGTCCACTAAAGTAATAAACTTTTACTTGACTGACAGTTAAATAAAAACACAATCTACAAGCAGAGAGCATACAGTCCAGTTCAGATCCCTCCCCAGTGTTCAAACAGAGTAATTAATTCATTCGCCTCTAGAGGGCAGTGTTCCTCTATATTTATCCTCAGAGCTGCAGGGGTCCAGCATTGTCCATCCCTGACCGTGGAGCAGACGATGCACAGTACAGGACGGTCCACCATACGTTTATTTCTTTATGACATCTTTCTTAAAAATCCAATAGGTTAATTATTGCATTTCACAATAAAATCCTGCTTTTCTTCTGGAGCCTCTTAAACCTGACTTCAATACCCTAATATGGCCAAAGGAAATAGTTTTGAATAAATTATTAAACATAAAAGAGAATAAATAAAATAAAAAAAACAACAACTTTACAACTGATGCATTAGACTGCGGCAAACAATAAAGTTATTTCAATGTAATCTCAAAAGATAGATTGTTCCATTCATAATAATTAATATATGTTTAATGACCATTTACATGAGGGAAATCAGAGTGTTTAGTTCTATATACCTTGGAGAATACAATAATTTCAGTGAGGTTCAGAGGTGACACAAAGTGTAATGGATATTTGACCTTTATATAAATTCTATTAAATTTTATTAAAAAGCCAAATGTCTTAGTGGACATACAAGAAAACTCTGAAACAATGAAATTAGAACAGGACATATGAAAATTGGAACAAAGAATATTCATCCAAAATCTGAAAGTCTCATTGTCTCAAGCTTCTGTCTGAGATAAAGTTCTGACCAACTGTACAATAAATACAAAGCAGTAGGGTGAGTAACCTAACCCTTATTCTTTAATGAGAAAAAAAAACAACAAAAAGTAATAATACCTACAATTATAATATCAGGCTTTTCCAGTCGTTTTACTCTGAAAATCCATTGAAACACAGGAAGAAGATGATGTGGGCCTTGAGACAGGAAGCAGGTAAGATATCAAATAAAAAATTAGTTGTTTATATTTTAGAGAATCTGCTCATGAATGAAGACGATGATGATGAAACATATATATATTTTATATATACATTTAAAAAAAATTACTTCTACTTAATCTAGAAAATTGTCACATATATGAAGTTTACAGTTGTGTTGTTGAGTGTTTCTAGGTGACCAGACATAACGTGCACGTATGAAAATGTCATTTCCAGACACAAAAGCTAAAGGTGTAATAATGTTTGTTTTTTTAATTCTTCTTTTAATTACACACAAAAGTTTCATGAGCATCGGTGACACATGTTTATTTGCCCTTAGAAAGAGAATACAGTCTATGCATCTAAAAAACATTTTATCCATATTTTTAATATTATATTATAACTGGACAATAATCTAAGTTTGACGTCTGTATCAACAAATACTAAACATGATTTTAAATAAGGTTAATAATACAGTTAATAACACTCTTTTAATTTGTAAAACACAACAAATTTAATAAACAGATATGAAATGCAACAAAAATCATGATCATCCACATATTCTAACATCCGCACATTAATTTTTCCCATTAGTAAAGTGTTGCAGGCATTAAAGAACATGATGCACAATACATAAGATGCTGTTAGTCTGGAATAACATCATTATAACAACTTTTAAGATACAGTTCCCAAAACTAACTAAAAAGCGATTCAAATAAAAGACAATAAACTTAATTAAAATGGATAAAATGATGAAGAACATAATGCAAAATACCTTACAAATAAAACAGGAAAGTATCTATTAAGTATTTCTTGAATAAATCCAATAAAAAATGTTTATCAAGAGATGTTCATTAAAATTCAATATGAATTACAAATAAAATTAAGATTGATGACGACAACAATATAAAATTCCACATAAATTGTTCAATCTGCATTGTGCATCTATGAGAGTTATGATAATAACATAATAACTTTATATTTAGCTTTTTGCACACAACTCAACAAACAAATTTACATATAGAAATAAACAGAACTGCTACTAAATATATATATAATTGTTTATAATACATTAATAACAATAACAAAATAGAATTTATGCATCGTGCAACTTAATTAAAACATAATAAAGTTTTTATATGAATGATAAATTACAAATGACTCACTTCAATGACTTTTATAATCTTACATGTGACAGACTTCCAGGTTAAAAAGAAACAAAAAGAAAGTGAGAAAAAGAGGAGGAGACAGAAAAGGAGCGATAGGACAGAAAAAAAAAGAGATGGTGTCTGAGTGATGGAGAGGAAGAGGAGAGCACCCATGGGAGAGAGAAAGAGAGAGAGAGAGAGAGGGAGGAGGAAGGTCAGAGATGAGGATGAAGAAGAGAGAGAGGGTGAAAGAGAAAATAAGGAAGAGAGTGTGTAGAAAGAGGGAGAGAGAGAGAGCTGTTGGTGGAGAAGAGTGTGTGTGTGTGTGTGTGTGTGTGTGAGCGGAGAGTGAGAGAGTGATTTGTTTTCAGTGAAAGGTGAGGCCACTTAGCCGAGGCGTAGAGCTACAGCGGAATCTATTACCATGTGTCAAAGGAAACACGAGAAGGGCACGACCTGACCATGTGTGTGTGTGTGTGTGTGTGTGTGTGTGTGTGTGTGAGTGTGTGTGTGTGAGAGTGAGTGACAGAGAGAGAGAATAAGATCAAGTGTGTGTTGCTTTTGCAAAAGCACAAGTGTGTTTGATATGACAGTGTGTGTGTGTGTGTGTGCGTGTGTGTGTGAGAGAGAGAAAGAATGTGGATGCACACTTTATATGTGTGTGTATATGTGCGTGTGTGTGTTTGTAGCTTAATGTGACTGATGTTATGGCTGCATTTTGTTAGATAAAAGCATTTGGATTGATGGAAGGTGAAAAAGCTCTGTGTGTGCGTGCGCGTGTGTGTGTGTGTGCGCGCGCGTGCGTGTGTGTGTGTGTACTGTTACGTTCATGACCTCATTCTGTACGGAGAGATGCAGTGTCAGCAGACAGGCTAACGCTAACTAGCGAACGTTTGTTGACATGTTTGCTAACAATAAAGAGTTTCTCTCACTTTTTAAATGACAAAACTCAAAATAAAACTCCAGTTTCTTACTTATATAGTTGAACATCATGTCTTTTATTTGAACCATGTTTATTAGTTAGCTCTGGAAACATGGAGACTATCTTAACCAATTCATTCTCATATATAAAACTCATACATATATAGCTAGCCAATACAAATACATGTATGTATTTATGCTTATATCGTAGAAATATGTTACATGAATATATATCCATCCCACAGCCTGTCAGTATATGTTGATATTATAAACAGTAGGGTCTGAGACCACTTTCCCAGAATGTGAAATTACACATTGATAAAATGTTTTAACATGTATGTAGTTTTAATAAACTTGCATGAATAAATTAGATAATAATAATAATAATAATAATAATGTTAACAATTGTAAACATATAAGTTTTACATAGAAAACATGTTCTATTAAAAAAATCATCAGTTATTAGGTTAGGTATATATAAAATATTGACTTTTGTATTGACATTTGATATTGTATATATATTTTTTATTGACATTTGATATTGAATATATATATATACAATATCAAATGTCAATAAAAAAGTCAATATGGCTATTTCCTATATATTATAAACTTTTGAGGATGTATATATGTCATAATAATACATCCCCTTATAGGTGAAGATCACTCTTGATATAGGGACATACTGTATATGTGATATATTACATTTCTGTGTGGACATGTGGTTCAGAGAAAACAGAAGAGACCAGAATTCTTCATCAAGAAGGAGACTAAGGTGATGAAGAAGACTCCAGACTGATGACATTGATCTTCAGTCTGAATGTGAAGCTACATATTTCTGTGTGTTTGAAACTGTACAGTGTGTGTGGTGTGTGTGTGTGAGAGAGAGAGAGAGAGAGAGAGGGAGAGCCTGTCACTCTACACCTCATGGATTCTGTGGCTCACCCGAGGCCAGTGTGGTTCACTGGGGGCTGAAACACTCTAACCACACTGTGTGAGTGTGTGAGTGTGTGTGTGTGTGTGTGTGTGTGTGTGTGTGTGTGTGTGCGCGCGAGCCAAAGCCGCAGGCCACCGTCCATCCTCTCCGTGTGTATAACAATATTTCTTTGCTCCTGCAGACAAGTGGGGGCAACACAAGCAGAGGCTGCGTCTGAAGACCGATTGTGTCACCATGGCGACTAAACCGTCCCATTTCAAAGGCTCCATCCTTTTTCCTTGACAAAGAAGGCTCTAACAGGTGGAGTAGTCATGGCTGGACCTATCCCAAAATTCATAACTACTGATAGCTGGAGCTAGGTTTAGCTACTGTTAGGTGGAGCTAGTTTTAGCTAGGTTTAGCTACCGTTTGGTCACGCTAGTTTTAGCTACTGTTAGGTGGAGCTAGTTTCAGCTAGGTTTAGCTACCGTTTGGTCAAGCTAGTTTTAGCTACTGTTAGGTGGCGCTACCTTTAGCTACTATTAGATGGAGCTAGTTTAGGTACTGTTATATAGAGCTAGTTTTAGCTACGGTTAGGTGGAGCTAGTTTTAGCTACTGTTAGGTGGAACTAGGTTTAGCTACTGTTAAGTAGAGCTACCTTTAGCTACTATTAGATGGAGCTAGTTTTAGCTAATGTTGGGTGGAGCTAGCTTTGGCCTGTTTACAGTTAGTTTAGTCCAGTGCATCCAACCTAGGGATCAGACCCCTCCAAAGGCGCCAACGACCCAACCTAGTATCCCAAGATTCATTGCACACTGGTAATGAAAATAATATGGCAATGAACAGCACTGACAGAGAGCCTGAGGATTACGTATTAAGTATTAGGTTTCGGCTCACTTCAACAGCTAACGGTACAACTGTTAAAACCAAGGGCTTTAAGACCTCAAGTTTTTGTGAAGAAAAGTTATGTGTTGTCAAGGTTGCTAGGCATCTGGTGACACACAGAGGGTATCCGCTTTTGGTTCGGCCTTTGTGTTGTACAGAGTCTTTAGGATCCATCCTCTTGGAACCATGAACATCTGTACAAAAGTTTGATCATTCTAAATTCATACTTTGAAAGAACAAAGTTACAGAAAATTAACATGTTTTGAGTTTGGCGTTTGTTTGCTATTTCAAAATGGAGGACAACCTGGTTGGAGTGATGCTGCCTTATTAGTGATCGATCCCAGAGCGTTGGAGTCTGCTGATGATATCTGAGTGTGTGGAGAGGCTGTGTCAGCATTTGGTCTCTCGGTCAACACTCCGCTGGGTTTGGAACAAAACACAGAAAAAACAGAGGGAGGGAGGGGAGGTGGAGGAGGCGATGGGTAGATGGATGCGAAAACGAGTGAGCGGACTGACAGTCAGGGGAGCCATTGATCCTCCTCTCCGCTCCCTCCATCCCATCCCGCTCTCCATCGGCAGAAGACAGATAGTGTTGAGGTGGCCTGTATTGGATTTATGAGTTAATGGCCTTGCCAGGATGAGACAGATGGAGAAATAAGGAAGAGGAGAAAGACAGAAGGAGGGGAGGGAGAGGGGAGGAAGAGCAAGAATTTATCTGTGGGGAGGGGGAGGACAGAATAGAGGGGAGGGGACACACAGGTGAGAAAAAAAAGAGAGAACCAGGATGGAAGAAGGAAAAGTTCTGCAGAAAAAACTCTTGTTACTTAATATTATATTTTTAATATTATCAATACTGATGCATCAGGAACTTTCCTAGTTAGCTACTGTTAGAGGTGGAGCTAGTTTTAGCCACTGTTAGGTGGCGCTAGCTTTAGCTACTGTTAGCCGGAGCTAGTTTTAACTACTGTTAGGTGGAGCTAGTTTTAGCCACTGTTAGGTGGAGCTAGCTGTAGCGTCTGTTAGGTGGCGTTAGTCTTAGCTAGTTTTAGGTTGAGCTAGTTTCAGCTACTGCCAGGTGGAGCTAGTTTTAACTACTGTTAGGTGGAGCTAGTTTAAGCCACTGTTAGGTGGAGCTCTGATTGTTTCAGCTAGTTTAAGCTACCATTAGATGGAGCTAGTTTTAGCTATTGTTAGGTGGAGTTAGCTTTAGCCACTTTAGCCACAGATCCAACCTTGGGCTCAGACCCCTCCAAAGGCTCACATGGTAAATCAATCTGAGGATAGAAAAGAAAGAAGAAAACAAGCTGTGATACACACAGGACGAATACCAACCATCCTCTCCACAACGTTCTGGCAGGACAGAGAAGCAGCTACAGCTGCAGCAAATGTCTTATCTCACTGTGCTGCAGAACAGAGAGGTTCAGGAGATCCTTTGTTCCCACTGCCATCAAGCTATACAACATCTCAGCCAAAGGAAGTGGACTTATTTAATTATAATTGTTTATTTATTATTAACTGTTATTATTATACTATCTACACTTTTATATTCATATATATATATGTATATACAGTATATTGTTAAAATGTGTGCAGTCACCAAGTTGCAGCTGCTTTCTATCGCCAAAAAACTCAGCTATAAATACTGGACATCACCCCCCACCAGTTATCAGAGTCAGCCTTGTTCCAGCCCTGTAATTTTTTGAAACCTGTTTTAAACCTGTCCCTCCAGCACCTAACCCGGCTGCCTATGACCCCCCTCCTTTGATGCTTCTTGAACCATCCCTGGATCCATCTGTTCCCTGGACTTCCTGGATTCCTGCTCCCAGCTCAGCTGCCCCTCTACCAGATTCAACTTTACTATAAACTACCTTTTCACCCAGTACTCTGCATCTGAGTCTGGATTTCAATTCAGTGTTATAGAAATGGTTGAACATCACAGTGGTCAGCAGAGCCCCCCCACCCCCCCCAACCATCATGTGGTGTAGTAAAATACTTGAATTGTAGTTAATGGGCTAAAACATGGAGAACTACTACTGTGAGGCTTTAAAGTCAGTCAGTTCCCTCTGTTCATTTATCTCCGCCCCCAACCAGCTGACCTCAAGTGACCCGTCCAAGTCTCTTTATTCATTCACATCCAGAATTCTCCTCTCATTCCTCCATTGCTCCATCCTGCAGTCACGTCTGTTTTGTCATCCACGGAGGAAAATTAAAAATGTAGATCTAATCGGAGGGGGGTTGTAATGTGATCAGGATGACAGGGGATCAATGGAGACTGTCCCACATGCACATACATACACATTACAAGCACCGCAGCATGTCATGTGAGGGACGTATGGATGGATGGAGGGAAGAGAGGGAGGAGAGGACAGTAGATGATGATCGCATTATCAGTCCTCCGTCTTCTAGCTTATATCTCATCGATGTTTGGTCCAGATTCAAACGATGTATATCAACATTGCTGAGTTATAAATACACAACCAGGAGGGGTGGAGTCATAATTATCCAAAACTGGTTCGGATTTCTTTTTTTTGTTCAGGAACCAAATAATTACAGCCAAAGAGGCGACAGATAAATCTACTTCCTGGATTTTACAACACTTCTTTCTGGCACTTGTAACTCTTGTCAAAGCATTACTCCCACCTTGTGACCTGTATTGGTCACTGTACACTAATGATATCACATTTATAACCTTTACTATGTTTTAACTAGATGAATTACTGGATCAATGAACTGAAGATACAAAAAAAAGGGCGTTTACAAAAGTTTAGCTAATAAATGTAGCAAAAATTATGTGTTTTCCATCTAAAATGTATCAGTGTGAATGTAGCCTTAGCTAAACCTGTCACGGTTTGCTATGGCAGACACTTTTTGTTAGTTTTGTTTTGCAGTTTTTGCACTTCCTGTTTTATTTTGTAATTGGTTTCCATGTGTGTCAGTGTTTTTGCGTCTTGTCTTGGTCCTGTGTCTGTGGTGATTGTCTGCCCCGCCCTAATGTGTTTCACCTGTATTCAATCACCCTTGTCTATATAGTCCTTGTGCTTCCCTTTGTCTGTGTCGGTTCGTCTGTTTAGTTCAGGGTTTGTTCACGTCTGTTCATGTCTGATTTCTGGTTAAATAAGACAGAATTTCTGTCAAGATGTGTGGTTAGTTGGACCCAAATGCGGTCAACTCTTGGGGAAAGGTGCAGGCAGGTTTATTTACCACATTACCACATTACCATTTTGGTTCCAGACTGAAATACCTCAACAAGTCTTGGATGGATTGGCACAAAGTTCCCAGAAGATGTACCTACCTTATGACTCCGGATACTCTCTAATGTTTTTATTGGTGCCACCATGACTGGTTGACAATACGACAACGGCTAGAAGAAGTTGCTGGTTGGATTGTCTTGAAACTTGGTTCAGACATTTATGTTCCCCACAGGGTGAACTATAATAAATTGGTCATTAGTCAAAATGTTTAAATTGTCCAATACTTTGATTTATGATTCCTGCATGAACAAATGAGTCAATCAGCCTCAGCTTTAATTATTTTTTTGTTCCAATTAGCAAACTCTAAACGACTCTTGCCCACTGTAAATTGTGTGTAAAGATGTATAAAGTTTTATGATGCAGATAAATTAGTGAGACTTTGCTCTTTAAACTCTGAACTCCAACCTGCTGCAGTCAACACATGCACAGTGTTCCTGATCCAGATCTAATCGCACTTTAATCATTAACTGTCTCTTATCACACACACACACACACACACACAAACACACACCTCCAGTTCTAACACAAACACAGTGATTGTGCAAATGGAGCATAAATGAAATATTGACCCGGGGGATTCATGCAGACTCATCACTTTATGTGAGCGATGTATGAATTAGATATGCTAATGAAGCCGCACACACTGTCACTGAGATATGATGATGATGAGGATGATGGAGAGGAAGGAGATCAAGTTGTTTGGATGTCAGAAAAACATCACCCATCACCCCCTTCACTTCGATATATCAGCTGCACATTCATGCTGCCATCTCCTGTTCTACCACAACCCAAAGGTGTTCTACTGGATTCAGGTCTGGAGACTGGGGGGGGGGCAGGTTGGCTCCATGGATTCAGACTGACCCTTCAACCATCTGCTGCCTCAGTAGGTGTACAGTTGTTCCTAATAAAGTGCTCAGTAAGTGTAGAAGAAACATCTGGATAAATATTACAGCTACTATGAGGAAGCTGTTGATCTTTAGCCATTAATTTAAACACCACATTAAAAACTACACATTGCATTTATACAGGAAGTAATTAAAATATGGAAGAGGATTAGGACCAATTTTTCAGAAGTTAGAATTCTGAGATCAAAGTCAGAATTCTGAGATTAATGTTGGAATCCTGAGAAAAAAAGTCTGATTTCTAAGATTAAAGTCAGAATTCTTTTCATACACTGATAAAGGCTCACTATTTGGCAAGATCAAGTTAATGCTTACCACTCATTAATCTTACTAATGAGTTACAACCATTTATAACTGGTAAAAGGGGTCTTATTGTAACTCAACTTAACTTAATAAATGATGATGGGCTTCATTAGTTACATGTGGGCTCACTATTGTGGGCTCACTATTGTGGGCTCACTATTGTGACATCACAAAGTTCAGGAAGTCCTGACGGCTAGTTTTAAGGCTCAGTTTCTGAATACAGGCTGTGTGCATTTCTCTGTGGACTGAGGCTTTGATACTTTCACAGTATTAATATAGAACCTAGACCTGCTTCATAATCAAACAACATATGGACATCTACCTTTATGCTATATGGACCTTTAACAGAAATGTTCTCATATTTTTCTTTATTGTCTGATTTTGTCTCTTTAGAGCCGCACAACACAGGAAACACATATCATTACATCACTTCACACTTACGTACACTCATATACATGTGTTTGAATTAATTTATATCTTCATGATGTGAAGCTCTGACACTACATCCACTGATATTCAAACATCATCAGTGAACTGGGGGGAATATTATATATTTTTCTTCTTCTATGTTTATTGTTATGCACCAAAACACCAAAGTCATATGTGAAAATCTACTCTATCCTGAAGTTCTGAGCAACCAGGAAGTGGTCAAATATTACAAAAACTTAATTTCAGGCCTTAGATATATACATTTAATCATTTAAAATAATACATGTTGAAGAATTTAACTATTAGTGACACAAAAAAATTACTGTATTTCCATTACTTTATCATATCAAACGTGTGTTTGTATATTATAGAATGTTATAGGTAGATGCCCTTGACCCTGTGTGTGTGTGTGTGTGTGTGTGTGTGTGTGTGTTTCAGTGGGGAATTTTTGTGGGCTGTATAAATTGTCCACTGACTGACCACTGTGGTCAGATGTAGTGGTCTGCTTAAGTGCCCCCCCCTCTCCACAAACACTACTTCCACCCCCCCACACACTGGACACACACACACACACACACACACACACACACACACATCTTCATTAACAAAGAAACATTTCTATTGATCTGCTCTACAGCTGCTGCTCATGTTACAGCAGAGAAATATGTATGGGGAGCACTAAATGGGTTACACACACACACATACACACAACAGACACAGACAGGTTGTTAGACACACACACACTCACACTTTGTCACACACACACACACACACACACACACACTCGAGACGGAGAGGGAAAACATACAAACACACTCCTTCCTCTCTCACTTACACAGACGGACGTGCACACATGCAGAGTGACTGGTCAGTGCTAAGCAGGTTAGCGTGAGTGAATTAGCATCGAGCGGCTCCTCACAGCATTATCTGTGGCTACAGTTTACCAGCTGCTAAAATATGTGTGTGTGTGTGTGTGTGTGTGTGTGTGTTCAGGCATGTGCGTACAGTGGAAAAATAATGATCATAATCCATCTGGTTTTAATTTTCCTGAGCTGTAATTCCACTTTTAATGGAGTTTAACGTGAGTTCTTTAGTGTGTGTGTGTGTGTGTGTGTGTGTGTGTTTATGTGTGTCTGTGTGTGTGTGAGATTGAGATCCTTTAGCATCATAACTGTCATAGCTGAGGTTCTCCACAGACCTAATGCAGCCATCACTCATATACACTGGCAAGAAGTCTCATCTGTGTGTGTGTGTGTTTGTGTGTGTGTGTGTGTGTGTGTGTGTGTGTGTGTGTGTGTGTGTAGGTTATCATCTCAGAGAGAGTTTTCATAAGGAGGATAAATCTGAGTTTGCTCCATGACAGAGAGAAAGAGAAATGAACCAGAGTCACAGTCAGAGGTTGGAGCTGCTGCTTTTAGGGACCAGGGGCCGCATCATGT
>NW_019525403.1:2779152-2780283 GCF_002814215.2 Seriola lalandi dorsalis | reverse complement strand
ACCCCACCAGTGTGCAACCTCCACATAAGATGTCAGACTTTTTTTAAACTTTTGAAACCTTAGTTTTAAAAGAAAAAAAAAAGATTATTCTAATTTATAACTGGAGCAGTATTTTACATGTCGTCCATTACAGAAATTGAATATATGACATATATGTCCTTATATCAAGAGTGATGTCGCCTATAACAGGATATATGTATATATATGATATACTTCATATATATCGATATACCTAATCACTAAACTGATGGTTCAGTTTCACTTTGGAGACAGAAGCTAAAAAAAAAAAAACACAGGGTCTATTTAGTTGCTCTTCTGGAGCTTTTGACCATGTAACATGACCTTCTTTCAGAGATAGTGTTTGAAGAGTGCTCAGAAAATTAAAAAAAAAAACGGAAGATCAACATGCTGAAGATCATGTGAAATCACTGAAATCCACATCTGAGCAGATTCCAGCTGGAAGATTTTCTGTGTGTGAGCCAGATCTGGTCCAGATGTGGAAGCTTCATACGGGCCAGACTTGGGCCGTGGAACTGGGCTAGAAGAGACTGGGTATCTGGGAAGCTCTGGGACAGCATGGACTTTGTTGTACTCGCTTTTTCCGGTGCTTACTCCCACATTTGACAGTCTTTGTGTATGGATGGGTTTGCATGCACCTGTGCAGGTTGTAGTTTATTATTATGGTATGTGTATGTTGTCCGGCTTCTCAGTCCTTATCAGATTAGCTTCTGTCTTTGACGTGGACTGGAACATGAGACAGAGACCAGGACGTCTTTATGACAGATGGGCAGAGCCGGACTTCAGTCAGACCTGGCACCGCTTCAAAACCTCAAACCATGACACACGTCAACCACAATCACACACGCCATCCACCCTCCCACCTACACACACACACACACACACACACACACACACACACACACACACAAACGCTCCTGTCTGTACGTCCACAGCAATAACACATCAGATCCACCTTCATTGGAGCAGAGCTAAAATCAAACAAGACCACCCCCCCCCTCCACCGCTACCCACCCACCTCACCCCATCAGCCCCGGCCAAATCCAATCACGGCTCGATACTCGCTGTGATTGATCGGCTTCCAATCCAATTGAATTGCTCACAGATGGAGAT
>NW_019525403.1:2778296-2779132 GCF_002814215.2 Seriola lalandi dorsalis | reverse complement strand
CACACACACACACACACACACACAAACACACACCTCCAGTTCTAACACAAACACAGTGATTGTGCAAATGGAGCATAAATGAAATATTGACCCGGGGGATTCATGCAGACTCATCACTTTATGTGAGCGATGTATGAATTAGATATGCTAATGAAGCCGCACACACTGTCACTGAGATATGATGATGATGAGGATGATGGAGAGGAAGGAGATCAAGTTGTCTGGATGTCAGAAAAACAGACTTATCCACTGATATCCAAACATCATCAGTGAACTGGGGGGAATATTCACATTCATATTGTACATATTTTTATTGTGTATATTTTATTGAAAAAATCTATTAATCTATCAATAAAAAAATCTATAAATCTATTTATATTTCAGCTATATCTGTGCTACTTGCTTTTGCTTTATGTTTCTTTATATATTTTTCTTCTTCTATGTTTATTGTTATGCACCAAAACACCAAAGTCATATGTGAAAACCTACTATATCCTGAAGTTCTGAGCAACCAGGAAGTGGTCAAATATTACAAAAACTTAATTTCAGGCCTTAAATATATACATTTAATCATTTAAAATAATACATGTTGAAGAATTTAACTATTTGTGACACAAAAAATTACTGTATTTCCATTACTTTATCATATCAAACGTGTGTTTGTATATTATAGAATGCTATAGGTAGATGCCCTTGACCCTGTGTGTGTGTGTGTGTGTGTGTGTGTGTGTGTGTTTCAGTGGGGAATTTTTGTGGGCTGTATAAATTGTCCACTGACTGACCACTGTGGTCAGATGTAGTGGTCTGCTTAAGTGCCCCCCCCTCTCCACAAACAC